>NW_022170878.1:2343743-2344443 GCF_008802855.1 Photinus pyralis | reverse complement strand
CAATTGTCCTACTTTTGTATCGACCGTGACGTTCCGTTCAGAAACTTCGGCGATTGAGTTACGCAATGATCGCCGACCTGATAAGCTTCGATCGATCCAGAAGTCTGTGGTAAATTTCCGAGGGTGTTTCGCCATCCCCGGACCCGCACGCAGCGATCAATCACCATTTAGACGGCTAGCGTTACGTGTAGTTTGTAAAAATCCATATTTCATCAGTACTAGTCCCAGTTCTAATTTCCATTTCGTTTGTGGGAAAGTGATCATTTTACTTTTCTCGTTTTCCCCCTAGGCATTTTACATTACCTTGGTTTAACTTTTGCCAAAGCCCCTATTAAGTGTAACTGGGAGTCAATTCGTACAGCCCTTACATAACACATTGGATTTTTAGCGCATCCAATCAATTTTGAGCCACCAGTATGTATTTCTTATGCTCCAGCAGTACTACATACCTCCTTCGCAAAGGAAAAATAAAAAATTTAATGCAATTTCTTAAAAAGATCCGATCATAATTTTTTATACAAATCAAAAAAAATACGTTACCTTAATCAAAGTGTGGTGGTACATATGGTAGCTGATATGCATCACACCACAATTAGCAGTTGAATCAACACGGCGAAGACCCAGGCCGCACCCGGAACCGCACGCCTGCCTTGATTAGTGTACTCGGTCGCTATAGAAGCAATTCCTTACGCAATCCGAG
>NW_022170878.1:2342446-2343643 GCF_008802855.1 Photinus pyralis | reverse complement strand
ATTAGATGACTTTCAACCCCAAGAGAATGGCAATGGCACAGAGGCATCATCAAGAACAAGGGCATTTCCCCATAAGTGAGAAGCTATAGCTCGAGCTATAGCTTCTGTGTCTGAAGAACTAAAAAAATTAAATTACATTTTGCCGTGTGGTCAACTAATTGCTAAGTTGAACCAAATAGTACCCATACTTATTATTATGGTTACTCTTTGGTTGAACCAAGGTGATGGCATTCTGCAGGTTTTAATTACTAATCAAGCCAAGTGGTACAAAAAATGCTAGGCAAGATATAAGGGTGAAAGTTTAGACCGCATAAAGAAGAATTTAAAAAAGGGCAGTGTCAGCAGCATAGGGCCTTCAAATTCATCACGGGCAACTCGAGCCTTTCAGAACCTTTAGTTTCCACAAAAGAAGAGTTATGTTTTGTTTGCACGAAACCAAAGCAGAATGAACCCCCCCACAATGTGGCAACTGCTAATATGAAACATCGTATAGAATCTTATGCAAGATTCAAAACTTCTTGCGATCTTGAGCGCAGGCGATCTCGTGGTTCGTTGCTATCAAAAATAAATTGGTAACCAGCATCCCACCAACAACGGCAGCATTACAAAAACACGCGCTCCGTGTCATATATCAAGCGGGCCACTTATAGGGAAATGCCCTTGTTCTTGATTATGCCTCTGTGCCATTGCCGTCCTCTTGGGGTTGGTCACCTAATGGTAGTTGGGTATCGCAGTGGTCTGAAGCTAGGGAGATACGGCAGGTGATATCATACTTAGACCACTGCTGCGGCTGTAAAAAAGGATGCGAAACAATGCGCTGCACGTGTCGGCGGCTGGTGGGTCTACCCTACACAGTGCAATGTAGCATATGCAAATGCAACTGCAAAAACGAAAGGTATATACCTAACTATAATTTGTTTACTACTTTGTTCTGATTCCATATGGATTTTCTCTTCTTTCAGTACAATCACATCGATCGGACGACGAAGATAACGAGTAACAATAAGCGGAAAAACAAGCTTTTCGTTTATTTAGATCTCAATGAATAATTTTTCTGTTTTTTTACGTTTAAAAATAAAGAAATGGGGGGCCGTCAAAGTAGTCTTTTTGTAACAGGGCCTAGTAAGTTGTGACTAAAACAAATAAACCATTGTGTGTGTAACGGTACGAAACCCTTTATGCTCGAGCCCAACTAAC
>NW_022170878.1:2341321-2342346 GCF_008802855.1 Photinus pyralis | reverse complement strand
CTTTTTCTTATTAATTTTGGTGAGTAGAATCCAAAACAATTCGTACTTTTTCGATTAGACTTCTCAATCAAAAGTTATGGACAAAAAAAAAATTTCGAAAAAAAATTCAAAGGGCTGTAACTTTTGAACTAGTAGCCCAATCTTGGAAATGTTTGAAATTATGGATTCTACAGGCCACATTCTATATGAAATTTTTTTTCCGGGTCGAACTGAGACAATTTTTTTTTCGGGCCTCAAAAAAAGGCAGTGTATAACCTTCCTTTTTTACCAAAAATCGACTGCACCAAAATTTTTCAGGAAAACACTTTTTCTTATTAATTTTGGTGCGTAGAATCCAAAACAATTCGTACTTTTTCGATCAGACTTCTCAATCCAAAAAGTTGTGGACTAGAAACCAAATTTCGAAAAATAATAATTCAAAGGGCTTGTAACTTCATTTGAACTTAGTAGCTCCAAATCTTGGAACGTTTTTTGAAATATGGTTCTATAGGCCACTTCTATAAGAATAATTTTTTTTCCGGGTCGATCTGAGAACAATTTTTTCTTCGGCCTCAAAAAAGGCATGTGTATAAACCTTCCTTTTTTACCAAAAATCGACTTACACCAAAATTTCTCGGGAAACACTTTTTCTATAATTTGGGTGTCGTAGGAATCCAAAACAAATTCGGTTACTTGTTCGATTAGAATTTCTCTATCCAAAGTATGGACTAGAAAACCAATTTCGAAAGAAAATTCAAAGGCTGTAACTTTTGAACTAGTAGCCCAATCTTGGAACTGTTTGAAATTATGGATTCTACAGGCCACATTCTATAAGAAAATTTTTTCTCCGGGTCGATCTGAGACAATTTCTTTTTTCGGGCCTCAAAAAAGGGCAGTGTATAACCTTCCTTTTTTACCAAAAATCGACTACACCAAAATTTCTCGGGAAAACACTTTTTCTTATTAATTTGGGTGCGTAGAATCCAAATCAATTCGAACTTTTTCGATTAGACTTCTTAATCAAAAGTTATAGACTAGAAACCAAT
>NW_022170878.1:2205288-2341221 GCF_008802855.1 Photinus pyralis | reverse complement strand
TTAAATAATCTGTAACCAACCCTTAAACAACCCTTTATTAATAAATTTTCGTGTACTTTAGGTTTGCCACATTTTTTAAATCATTCATCCCTGCATGTAAAGCACTCTTGTATTGCGGGGGTTGTTCCTTTACGTAGTACACCGAACATTTTTGTTTTTTTGATAGATTATGTTTAAATAACCTGTAACCAACCCTTAAACAACCCTTAATTAATAAATTTCCGTCTACTTTAGGTTTTCCAAATTTTTTAAGTCATTCATCCCTGCATGTAAAGTACTCTTGTATTGGGGGGGTTGTTCCTTTACGTAGTACACCGACAATTTTTATTTTTTTGATAGATTATGTTTAAATAATCTGTAACCAACCCTTAAACAACCCTTTATTAATAAATTTTCGTGTACTTTAGGTTTGCCAAATTTTTTAAGTCATTCATACCTGCATGCAAAGCACTCTTGTATTGTGGGGGTTGTTCCTTTACGTAGTATACCGAACATTTTTGGTTTTTTGATAGATTATGTTTAAATAATCTGTAACCAACCCTTAAGCAACCCTTCATTATTAAATTTTCGTGTACTTTAGGTTTGCCAAATTTTTTAAGTCATTCATATCTGCATGTAAAGTACTCTTGTATTGCGGGGGTTGTTCCTTAACGTAGTACACCGAACATTTTTGTTTTTTTGATAGATTATGTTTCAATAATCTGTAACCAACCCTTAAACAACCCTTTAATAGTAAATTTCCGTCTGCTTCAAGTTTGCGAAATTTTTTAAGTCATTCATACCTGCAGGCAAAGCACTCTTGTATTGCGGGGGTTGTTCCTTAACGTAGTACACCGAACATTTTTGTTTTTGTGATAGATTATGTTTAAATAATCTGTAACCAACCCTTAAACAACCCTTTAATAGTAAATTTCCGTCTGCTTCAAGTTTGCGAAATTTTTTAAGTCATTCATATCTGCATGTAAAGTATTCTTGTACTGCGGGGGTTGTTCCTTAACGTAGTACACCGAACATTTTTGTTTTTTTGATAGATTATGTTTAAATAATCTGTAACCAACCCTTAAACAACCCTTTAATAGTAAATTTCCGTCTGATTAAAGTTTGCGAAATTTTTTAAGTCATTCATATCTGCATGTAAAGTATTCTTGTACTGCGGGGGTTGTTCCTTAACGTAGTACACCGAACATTTTTGTTTTTTTGATAGATTATGTTTAAATAATCTGTAACCAACCCTTAAACAACCCTTTAATAGTAAATTTCCGTCTGATTAAAGTTTGCGAAATTTTTTAAGTCATTCATATCTGCATGTAAAGTATTCTTGTACTGCGGGGGTTGTTCCTTAACGTAGTACACCGAACATTTTTGGTTTTTTGATAGATTATGTTTAAATAATCTGTAACCAACCCTTAAGCAACCCTTCATTATTAAATTTTCGTGTACTTTAGGTTTGCCAAATTTTTTAAGTCATTCATATCTGCATGTAAAGTACTCTTGTATTGCGGGGGTTGTTCCTTTACGTAGTACACCGAACATTTTTGTTTTTTTGATAGATTATGTTTAAATAATCTGTAACCAACCCTTAAACAACCCTTTAATAATAAATTTCCGTCTACTTCAAGTTTGCGAAATTTTTTAAGTCATTCATACCTGCATGCAAAGCACTCTTGTATTGCGGGGGTTGTTCCTTTACGTAGTACACCGAACATTTTTGTTTCTTTGATAGATTATGTTTAAATAATCTGTAACCAACCCTTAAACAACCCTTTATTAATAAATTTCCGTCTACTTTAGGTTTGCGAAATTTTTTAAGTCATTCATACCTGCATGTAAAGCACTCTTATATTGCGGGGGTTGTTACTTTACGTAGTACACCGAACATTTTTGTTTTTTTGATAGATTATGTTTAAATAATCTGTAACCAACCCTTAAACAACCCTTTATTAATAAATTTCGGTCTACTTTAAGTTTGCGAAATTTTTTAAGTCATTCATACCTGCATGTAAAGCACTCTTATATTGCGGGGGTTGTTCCTTTACGTAGTACACCGAACATTTTTGTTTTTTTGATAGATTATGTTTAAATAATCTGTAACCAACCCTTAAACAACCCTTTAATAGTAAATTTCCGTCTGCTTCAAGTTTGCGAAATTTTTTAAGTCATTCATACCTGCATGCAAAGCACTCTTGTATTGCGGGGGTTGTTCGGTGATTGACAGTATACAGCTAGGAATTAAGAAAACTGGTCCCGGAAGAATTTCACTTTGGAATAATGCGCCCCGTCCCCTATTTCAATAGGCGATCGTGGAGTATTCGCTTCTGGAAAACGCCCTTTCGGTACCTCGTTGCCACTAAAAAATCTCTTTCCCTAGCGCTTTTCAAAAATTGCTTCCTGAACTTGCAATAAAACTGATGGCTTCCTGGTGTTCTTAATACCTAATCGTAATCGCGTAAAACAGGAGAATGTAAAGCATAATAACAGGCAGATAGGCAACTTATATTGCATACTTATACACGAAGTAACATGGAACCCTGCACTTACTGGAACCTGACCAACGTAACGCAGCACCAGTTCAGTTAAAGGCTCGAAGGGCCAAATGTAGCGCTTACTGGAACCCACCAGTCCGAAAGCTCGAAGGACGAAAGGACCGCTACATCCCAATTCGTCCCGCCTATGCAGGTGCAGTTAAACCCCAATAAATCATCCCCTGAAACGAATATCTTTTTTAGGCAAAATGCTTGCTTCAAAAGGATCGCATATAATTCGCTATTTGTTATCGTTCTGTTCCGAATGCCATGTTACACTCGAAATTTACCCTTATTACTATATTATTGTGTCACGGCGTCAAAAACTCATACTAAAAAAGTTTGTGCCAAAAAGACTGAAGCTTCTTCTGAAGATTGAATGTTTCAAACTTTCATAATAATGATTAATATTCGCGATTACTTTTACGATGCCGACAACCGGATCAAGGCCTGCGAAAATTACGCATCATTACCCAACGTACCGTGGATATTTCGATTTTTTCCCTCCGCACATCCCAACCTTCGTATAGGCTTATATAATGACGTTAGAGGATTCTCATCGCTAATTGTAACAGATACTTACGACACTTATCCATTATTGCGCTATTGAGAAGTGCGGAGGATTACTACACAATTAACGGTCGTGCGTGTCAAATGAGCCGGATTCTTTTTTCTTCAAATGAATGTTAATTATATCGTTAATTCGAGATTACGGTTGTAGGGCTTGAAAGGTACTGCCCGAATGGAGTTTATTGTCTCGTTCGTTACGTAAATTCAGTATGTTACACAGGCCGTTTTGAAATATATATATATATAAGTTCAAAGGGCTGTAACTTTTGATCAAGTGGTCCAATCTTGGAACTGTTTGAAATTATGGATTCTACGGACCAAACTCTATAAGAAAATGTTTCCCGGTCGATCACAGACAATTTTTTTCTACGGTCTCAAAAAAAGGCAGTCAAATACTTACGAGTTTTGAAATTCCTTTGTTTGCTTGGAATTCCCGGGTCTATTCGATTTTTTTTTATTTGTTGCACTCTCCAGCAGGTTATTGATTACTCTGTTTCTTTATTTCTTTCCATTTTTACCGTCCTTTAATTATATCAGTTGTGTTTTCCATCCTTCCCCCCTCTTTCGCTAAAAAAAAATTTGATACTCTTCCTTCCGTACAATCTTCACCATGAAAGTGTTCGTTTATTCATATACACAAAGTCTTCGCGTGCTGAGGGGTGTTCCATACCCCCCCTGACCTCCGTTCTGTTTTTAACCAATCAAAGTGTCATTTTTTTAAATTATCCTAGGCGTTTTGAGGGATAACCTAGCCCCAAGGGGTTACTGGGAGAAAGGAATACCTCCAGCATATGAAGAGTATACAAATGCTATAATGCTAATAATGGTAGGGAAAAGGAAACAAACAACCCCCCCCCCTCCACTTTAGCTTTTCACCCCAAAACAGGGACCTAGCGCTCTTCAGTATTCGCCCTATATACTTCGAGAAGGGGCCTTTGACAATTATCTCCATATTTTTTCTTTCCTCTCTTTATCTCCTCGTGAGTCCTTTTCTAAGTTACATCTTCCATCCTTTCCCCTATTTCGTTCCTCTCTTCGACCTCAGCACATTTCTTTCATAATAATTTTTTCCTTGCTATCCCAAAAGAAATTTCCCTCAAGTAATGGTCCGCCCGTCTCCCCGTCCGTCCCTCGGTCTGCCCGTTCATCCTTCTGTTCGTCTTTCCGTCTGTTCCTCGTCTAGCTCGAGAACGAAAAGGGCAGCGAGTATTCTCTTACTTCTTCTCTACATTTTCTTATCCCTCCCTCTTCTATTCAACGGCCCTTTTCCTTTGCAAATTTAATTCTATTTTTTTCCTGTGATAAACACACAATTTTGATTAACAATGACAACGAAATTTATTCCGAAACAAATGAAAGAAATAGAACAAATTCCCAGAGAGAAACGAAAAACGTATGAAGCTTGTTTAGACATAATACCCCGCACTCAGTCGGTCGACAAATAAAGTAAAAAAATCTTAAATTACTTATAGATTCGCCGAAACGATTCTCGTTTTTAAAAAACGCGAAATTTTACAAACTATCGACTTTATTGAAAAGCGTACAGACAAGGAATGAAATTTAAGTCATTTTACATTAATATGAAATTACAATCTGTTGATCTTGCTTTCTCGTTTCCTGGGAAAGGTGGTGCTGATTCCGCGGTTCTTATGGGAAACGGCTACTTAACTCCTCCCTCCTTAAGCTTCGAAAATAAGGGAATGAATTTTCGAAGAGGGTTGTCTCTGGGGATGCATTTCCTCTTCTGGACCCTGGGTTTGATTTTCATGGTTGTTGATGACTTTTCTCGAACAGTTTGATTTCCAAACCGCGGAAAGTCTCGAAAGTTGTCTACGTTGCTTTATTGCGATAACTCCGGTACACAGGATACCAAGACCCACGATAGTCCAAAATAAAGAATTTTGGTGGTGTTCCGGATATTCGAGCGGCACAGGTGATAAATTGGTGGCAAGGTTCTTTAATTTATAGATTTCGGCCATATCGATTTTACTGATGTTTGGTGTTACCAAAAGTTTAAATTTATTATTTGGAGTTAACTTCAGTTCTGGTAGGATTAGGGGTTTTGCTTTTTTAATCTTCATATCGTTGAAAAACTTCTTTTCTCTGATTTGAATTTCGCATCCATCGGGAATTTTTATAAGGACTGGATCTTTGATGACTAAATTGTGGTCGGACTCGCATTTTGCTGTTAATTCTTCCGGTTTTGGTGTGAAGATTAGGACCATATCCCGGGTTATCTGTTCGGTGATAGGCTCTTGAAAGTGGACCTCTAGGGTTGGACAGTTTTGGAGTTGGACCCCATCTAGTATTTTGTTTAGGCAATCGTCCTGGTGATAGAATTCTTCAATGCAGTAATAATGGTCTTCAATTGCGGAACAAGTTTCGGTTGGGAACAGTTTCCTTGATTGCGCTTGTGCCATGTAAGGGTATTTTGGGACGAATATGGTTTGGTTCTGGATGATTGGGTAATTGTGATAAAAGGAATAGGTTTCTGATCTTAGTATCGGTACATGAATGGCAAATATTATTTTTGTATCTGAAAAGCTAACCTGTGTGCCCAAAAATTGATAATATGATAAACTATTTTTGAATTTCGGTATTTCCGATTGATCGTAAAGTGTACTCAAGTAAGTTAACATTTCTTTTAATTCAAGACCTGATAAAATGCTATTATGTAGCGCGTTAACTTTTGAAAATGTGATGGCGTCTTCCAAATTATCTAGAAACATTATTAAATTTTGACAATCGAAATTAAGGTGCAGTAAAATGCTTTGGACTCTAAGATATTCTTGTAGATTATTTATGGTTTTTTCCACCGTAGATTGGAGCTGTTTCAAGCCAAGCTGAAATATTTGTTGGTTTTTATTGAAGGAGGTGATAATCTTATTATAGTTATCGATTACGCCTTTTGAAAGTGAGATTTGCAATTTCATTTCATCTGCTAATTTATTTTGGTTTTGCGTTAAAGTAGCGATTGCATGGTCATAGCGTTCGCCATCGTCGCTATCCAAAGTGCCGAAAAGCCATCTACTTACCTTCCCGCCTGCGTTTATTAAACCTCTTCTAGTTCGAAGACGTGGATGTAAATTTTGAAATTTATTCGAGGTTATTTTTATGAGATATTCGGTTCTAGAAAGCAAATTTTCTGATAGTCCGCGATAACTTATATAACTAGTTGCATTAGACTTACTTAGATTTTCCTTAACTATACTGAAGTAACTTCCTATATTTTCTATTTGTGTAACTAAGTGTTCTAAATCTACATAATGTAAAAATGTATGTTTACTATAAACTAGCCTAGCTTTACCTAATTGAAGGGGTAGAATAGGGTTGGTTAGATAGGTAATTTGAATGTCGTTTTGGTCAGTCAGATTGGTTTGAAGTACCAGGAATAGCAGTATCGGCGCTATCTGCTCCATTCGCATCCTGTAAAAGTTGTTTACTATCAGATATGGGTTTCCTAGCGCTACTTTTATGATATGTTGTCTTATTGGTTATTAACTTATTTCCAGTTTCTCCTATTAACTGGACCCTTTTGAATTTTGGTAAATGTTTTGCCCTTGCTTTGGTTTTAATAAAAGCAATTTTCTGGTTATTAAAATTGGGTGGATCTGATCGAACTTCGTTTCTTTTGGAAATGATGCCGTGTTTAGTTTGTAAATTGATTTCTTTAATTTTTTCATATAATTTATTAGAAGTTTCTTTGTGAGATTGTACATAGCTAGAGATGATTGCATTGTCGTTAAGATCAAAGGGGTTTATTGACTTTACGTGACCGGTTATGACTTCGAAGGGTGTAAATTTTGTAACGCTGTGTATAGAATTATTATATCCCAAAACTGCTCGTTTAATTAATTGATCTGTAGACATTTCTTTATGTTCTTCTTTTAAACAACGATAAGCTTCAACTATTGATGAATGAAATCTTTCTACGGGGGAATTTGAGTTACTATTCTTTGGGGTGGTAAAATGCAATTCAATTTTGTATAACTTACAGAAATCTTCTAGGTCTTTATTCTTAAACTCTGTGCCCTGATCTGTCGTAATTTTGAGGGGTAGACCGTGATGCGTTATAAAGTTAAATAGGTTCTCCACTACTTCGGTTCCTGTAACACTTTTGAGGGGGTATGCTTGTCCATATCTCGAAAATGAATCGATAATTGTGACATATGCGTTGTAATCCATCCGAAATGTATCTAAGTGTACATGTTCAAAAGGTTTGGAAGCAGTTGGTGTTAAATTAAATTTTATTACCGGTGGTTTACGATCGTATTTATTTTTCTGACAAATTTCGCAATTATTGATATAGGATTCGATGTCCGCTGATATTTTCGGCCAGTAAAAGCGTTGCCCGAGTGATTGCTTCATTTCGTTCATGCCTCGGTGACATGTTTTGGTGGTATGATATAATCCCAATTTTTCTTGTTGGTCATTGATATTCTGTATATCTTCCAAAATGTTTACCGTGTGAATTAATTTGTATGAAGAGTTTTTGAAATATTTTTGAAGTGTAGTCGTGAAAGTATGAGCTATTTGTTCGTTTCTGAAAAATATTGCATACTGCTGTTTTGGTTTAATATATTCTTTGAAAAACTGTACAATGTGTGAGACGGGATCTGTGTACGATATTACCACTTGTAACCTATTATTATCGAATACCTTCTCTACTTTAACTTGAATCTTATCCAAATCTCCACCTGTAACTATTATTTGATTTTTATACATATTTAAGGGCCGTTCGGATATCGGCATGCCTTGGATTGGGTTTTCGGCTGACGAATGTACGGTATCAATTTCCGAATTTCCTTCTTGCTGATTATTGGGGGGTTTTATTTGAATATCTGAAATTATTTTAATTTTAGGCGAAACGTAACCAGGCGTAAGTGGTTGCAAAACTTCCATAACTTCGCTCTCATCTAAATTTGGTAGTATCTGATCCGTATTTTGCAGAAAATCTTCTATGATTTCAGCGGAGTCTCCTAGGTTGTTGAAGATGGACTCAGTTTCTAGAGCATTTAGGTCGACGGGATTTCTGGAAAGGGCATCCGCTGCCAAATTACCTTTTCCAGCTTTGTATTTAATCTCATAGTCAAATTCCTCGAGCTTGAGTCTCCAACGTACCAGGCGTGAGTTTGGCTCTTTCATTGACATTAACCACTGCAAAGGTTTGTGGTCCGTATATATGATGAATCTTCTTCCAAAAAGATAAGGTCGGTAATATTTGCAACTCCAAACGATCGCTAATAACTCCTTCTCTATGGTAGAATAGTTTACTTCGGCAGGGTTTAGGGTTCTCGATGCGTATGAAATGGGATGATTTCCTTGTGATAAAACTCCAGATATGGCATAGTTAGAGGCGTCTGTAGTTAACTCGAACGTCTTAGAAAAATCTGGATATGCTAGGACAGGTTCAGATGTTAAGATATTCTTGCATGTGTTAAAACTATCCAAGAACTCCCGGGTGTGTTCGACCTTATTATTCTTCTTCAAGCACTGCGTCATGGGTTTTGTAATTTTGGCGAAGTTTTCAATGAATTTTCTATAGTAACCTAACAATCCTAGAAAAGATTTAATTTCTCGTTGAGTTTTTGGGATTGGGTACTTTTGAATGGCTGCTATTTTCTTTTTATTGGGTCTTATTCCCTGTGGAGTAACTACGTGACCTAAAAATTCCACTTCCCTGCATAAAAATTCGCATTTATCGATTTGTATTTTTAAGTTTGCTTCTCGAAGTTTTTGGAAAACCAATTTTAGATTTTGTATATGTTCCTTTAGACTGGTACTTACCACTATAACGTCGTCCATGAATACCATGCAAATTTTATTCTGTACATCCTTTAGAACTTCATCCATCACCCTTTGAAAGGTGGACGGGGCATTTTTGAGTCCAAATGGCATTCTGTTATATTCGTAATGACCGTTTTCCACTGTGAATGCCGTTTTTTCCACCGAATCTTTGTGCATTTCTATTTGGTGAAAACCACTTGCAAGATCGAGGGTTGTGAAATACTGCGCTCTCCCAAGTTTGTCTAGTATGTCGTTGATATTTGGAATTGGGTATCTATCTGAAATTGTCTTCTCATTGACCTTCCGATAATCTACGACTATTCTCCATTTTTGCACTCCGGTTGCGTCCAATTTTTTCGGAACAATCCAAATCGGCGAAGACCACGGGCTGGAGGACGGTCTTATTATTCCCTTTTCTAACATTTCGTCGATCTGCCTGCGTACTTCTTCTTTGTGGACATACGGATAACGATATGATTTCGTGTAGACCGGTAGTTCGTCCGTTGTCTTTATTTCATGTTTAATTTTCGACGTAAACGATAATGGGTCTCCGGGCTGGTAGAAAATATCTGAATATTGTTGGCATAGTTTAATTATGTTTGACTTTTCCTCGGAGTTCATATGCTGCGTACGTATCAAATGCTGGATATTATTATTTCTAAAGTTTCCTGAGTTCATTTTATTTCTCGTAGCTGATGAGATTTCTTCGAAATTGTAGATTTCGTATAAGTTTAGGTCAAGGAGTTCCGCGGCTAACGGCTCTGTTAAGGTCGCCGACACGCTTTTATCAGTGGGGTTTTGAATTTCCACTAGCGCGAATCCGTATTCCGCATTAGATAGTGCTCGCGGTATATTTAAATCATTTAATTTTTGAGGTAGAACTATAATTTCGCCTTGCCAAATATCAACTGGCACCTTTCTCAAAATTTTTTCATTGGGGTTTAACGCAACAGAAAACTTTATTTCAAGGGGACGTCGGTATTTAAAGGGTATTTCCAAATTTTGTCCTACTAATTTTCGGTTGACTAGGTCGATATTCAACCCCATGTTTATTAGATCGGTTAAGCCTATTATACCATCAAAATACTCATGGAAATCAAAAAGGATAAAACTAATTTCGTAATTTGTGCCAAATTCAGGAAACGCCTTTATATTTGCCTGAAATCGTGTATTTTCGCTGCCTGTGGCGGTTTTAAGTATATTATTATGTTGGTAAATGCAATGAGGGTAATAAGTTTCAACAATTGACGGTCTTAGCATAGAACGAGAGCTACCTGTATCTATGAGTAATTTTACGTTAGGCTGTTTAATTTCGATATATGGTAGCATGCTGGCCGATGCAATATTAATTTCTACTAGGTCTGGTCTTCCAATAGGCCGGGACCGCGAAAATTTGCACCCTTCTTTTTGTTTTGGATGCCGGCATCGTATTCAGTTGCATCTTGATTTGTTTCGAAATTCTCTCCAGATGTGAAATTATTTTGGATGTCTGTTTCTGCGTGAAACGACCCTTCGGAATGAAATAGTTATTAAGAAAATGCGGTTGCGATTGCATTTGATCGCACTCGTTATTATGAAGCTCCTCAAAAACGAAATTGGGGTTCTGATTATTATATTGCAATGGTCGCTGTTTAGAAAACGAATTAGAATTCCTAGAAAGTCCAGACATTGCCGTAGCTTTGGGAAGTTGATGCGTGGGGGTTTGATTTGCCCTGAAGACATTTACGGGCGGACCAAATACTTCTTTATTAGTCGGAAATCTCCTAGTAGGTAATTGTCTTGGACGAATATCAATAGGTTGAGAGGGCCACGATGGTCTGACATAAGATGTCGAAAAGTTAGGTCGATTAAAATTATTATAACCGAAATTTGGATCTCTTCGGGGTGGAAACCTTTCGAAATTTGGCCTGGTTTGTAAGGGGGGATTTTGCGTTTGTCTTTGAAATGGAAAGTGCGCTGGGCTATTAGCATTTCCTACGTTACCGTACAGTCTTTCAAAATTTTCAAATTCCGAAACATAAGCCATTGCATCCTCAAGGGTATCCGGTTTTTTTAAATACATATTATTTTTAAGAGTGCCAGAACAACCTGCTATGAATGTATTCAACGCAGTTTTATCGTGGTAGTTTATATGACACAACTTTTCGGCAGTTGTTAAGGACCCATCGTTACTTATTCTTTGCACTACGCTACTTCTAAGTAATTGTAACCTGGTACCGAAATCGAGCAGGTGTTCGCCTCTGTTAGGGCGAACTCTAGTTAATTCTTGGATCAAACAGTCGAGATCTCTTCGATCTGCAAAGCATCGCATAAGGGCATTTTTTAAATCATACCAAGTACAGAGTTCTGATCGATTTCCCACCAGAATTTCAGCTTTTCCTTCTAGTTTTCCCCGTATACATTGAAAAATGTGCTTATCTAATTCATTATCGTTAAGTGAACTATACGCACTAATAAGACTTTCGCATCCGTCAATAAATTTGGTTAACGTATTGGCATCGCCATTATAAGATTTAATACTTTCTAACTTAGACTTGAAAAAACTCCAATTAATTTTATCGTTACTTGCGGTCTGCATTTTACTACTTGTACCTGCGGTATCGTTTGTACTAGTTTCGCTTAATGTGAGTACCGTATTTAATTTTTCTACTAACTCGTCAATCTTACTCATAAAGGAAATATGCAATTCCTATACTTATATTTTTAAATTATCTTGAAAAAATGTATTGGTAAATGAAATTGATTTAATTTTGTCTTCAATAGACTGATAAAGCTCTAAATATTCCTTGCGTAATCATTAACGTCTACCTATCCTAACTAAGTACCTTAAGCAGAGGGTTAGTAAGGGCGAAAGGAAATGGCACTTACGTTTTCGTGGTCTCCGTTTCCTTCCCGATTGCTTGTCTTCGATGCTTGTAGTCGATGAAAGATGAATGGATCGATTCCCTTAGGTTCGTTGGTTCTTTTAAGATTGTGTTTATGGGCTTGAAATCCCTGGTAGCGAAATTTGGTCACTCGATGGACAGTTCAAAAATCACTTCCACACAATCCTACCGACTGCGCCACTTATAGATTCGCCGAAACGATTCTCGTTTTTAAAAAACGCGAAATTTTACAAACTATCGACTTTATTGAAAAGCGTACAGACAAGGAATGAAATTTAAGTCATTTTACATTAATATGAAATTACAATCTGTTGATCTTGCTTTCTCGTTTCCTGGGAAAGGTGGTGCTGATTCCGCGGTTCTTATGGGAAACGGCTACTTAACTACCGTATTAGTTTTTAATTCTTTACATAATAAAGATGGAAAATTGGAAAAATAAAACTCGCATCTTTTTCAATAATCTGTGATGCCATGGAATTGTATAATACGTACGCCAATATCCGCCATGCCAGGGAATGTCTGCTATAAAACAAATCAAATTCTATCAAAAACTATTATATGTATTTAGAACAGCGAATTTAACATAAAGAAAGAGCAAATTACTAAAAACGGTTTCCTAATATAACAATTTACAATAAATGTTCGAATAAGTCACCATTAACTGCAAGACAGTAACCTAGTCGATCATAAAATCCATTTCGAACTGCTGCTAATTGATAACTGAATATCTTTTTGTTTTAGAAAATTCCATGGCATCGCAGATTATTGAAAAAGATGCGGGTTTTATTTTTCCAATTTTCCGTCTTTATTATGTAAAAAATTGAAAACTAATACGGTTTATAGGCGTAAAAAATTTTATTCTACAAAAAACCGTAATACGTTTTTGCTCTAAAATAATTTGGGGAGCCAATAATCGCATGTTATGAATTTTACTTTGAAATCCCTATGATGCGTGACGCAAGTCACCACCCTGTATAAACTATCTCAAATGCGTGCGAAAAAAGGCCTTTAAAACACACGTGATTTAAAGTTGCTAGGTAATGACACTTCGAGTATGACTTTTGCAACTGTCATCTGGGACTGAAATAAAAAATCCTCTTAGGTCGCTTTCTGTAAATGCAGAACCTCTTAGGTCGCTTTCTGTAAATGCAGAACATTTCTTTGGCTTGTATCTATCCTATAGTTGAAGCTTAATTTAGGATATGTTTCCAAATCTGTTCCACTTTTTAATCGCAGCGTTGTTTGAAGTTTTGAATGAATGCACCAAAAGATAGAAGATTTAAATACCTTTGACATTTCCTTCATATACGAGGTCCGGCTATTATATAACGAGACTGCGCGCGCAGAACGCGTACCAGAAGTGTAGAGGGGGAAACGGACACATCGTAGGAAACCTTGAAGTGTCACCTATTCCAGTCCAAAAAGACGTTTTTGTGCGTTGAGTAGTATTTATGCTATTTGGTTTTGAAGCCAGCGTGTTTTTTTCTCGCGTCGTACCGCAAAACTTGAACCCCGAACAAAAACTGGTGCGTCACCAGATCTGTTCAGATGTTCTTGAAAGGTTAGTGGAAGAGCCTGGATTGTTGTAAAGGTCATCACATGCGAGGAAACTTGGATTTTCCAGTATGATGTTGAAGCTCCGAGAATGAAAAACGCAAGGATGTCGAAATCCAAATTCAAAGCAATGCTCATTGTTTTCTTCAACATTAACGGCGTCGTGATGACTCAATGGGTTCCAGAGGGTCAAACTGTGAACCGAGCTTATTATTTGCAAGTCCTGGTAACACTGCGAGAGCGAGTTCGTAGGAGACGGCCGCAGCTATGGAAAGACAAGTCGTGGATTTTGCATCAAGACAACGCACCTGTTCATAACGCGCTGTCTGTAAAACGTTTTTTAACCGATAAAAGCATCGCAGTGGTTGAACATGCGCTGTATTCGCCAGATTGTGCGCCCTGCGACTTCTGCCTATTTCCCAAGATCAAGTCTGCCCTAAAAGGAACGCGTTTTGGGTCAATGGAGAAGGTGAAGCAAAAAACGACGGAGCTACTCAAAGTGCTTACAAAAGAAGACTTTCAGCACTGCTTCCAACAGTGGAAAAAACGAATTATTCGGTGTGTGCAGAGGGAAGGGGAGTATATTGAAGGGGAGCATTCGTTAGATCTGTAATGTTTATAATAAAGACCTTTTTCGTAACCAGTCTCGTTATTTAATAGCCGCACCTCGTATGCCAGCATTATCGATGCATTTAAGACTTTATTCGACTTCCTATTCATCCATGGAAACAACTTTTAATATTCTTTACAATACGCTTTACTGGATTTGGATTTTACACCTACCTACGTTTGTTTAGATTTTACAACAAGCGATTTAATGGACGGTGTATTATCTTTTTCAACAGAAATCGTTTTATTCACAAAGATGATGATTGTTATAAGCAAACGTCAAGTGACATTTTCATGGCAATCGTGAAATTACGAACACCCAGCCTACTTAATTAGACATGTATTCGAGTATAACGCTTAGACCATATAGTACATGGACTGCTATTATCCCTATGCTTTCAATACAAAATGGGTGGTCACGGATAGAGGGCACTGTAGTCGCGGGTATGTGAATCTCAGGGTAAACTAAAGCCATATGAACACCACTCGGATCGCGTAAAGAGTAGCTTTTATGGGAACCGCGTAGTACGGGAAGCTTTAAATACTCTTGATTATCTTCTATACGTCCACAAATACGGATAGGTTTGCTTTTTTGGCATATCTAGGCGATTAATTAATTGACGTTTGTTAATTTATAGGTTGACAGTCTGAAATCGTATCTAATCGGACAACTTCGGACAGACTCGTTTACCCTGAAACTCACATACCCAGGCGATGTCCTTGGCCATATTTTCGTTACAATTAGCAGTACATGTACTATATGGTCTAAGGTATAACGTCAATATGATTTTATTGTGTTTCCTATTTTTAAATTATACTGCAGGTATAATAAAAAATACTATAAGATACACGTGTATAATTGGTCTTTAAAGCGCTTGCAACGTTAAAGCCACTCCGCTTCGCGTCGTGCCATTAAACTCGTTGCGCGTGCTTTAAAGACTTAATTATACACTTGTATCTTAATATACTATTTTATTCCATGTTATGGTCTAGGTTAGGTGGGTACATCAAAATACTCACTTTTTCACAAATTTCGCTAGAAAAAAGTTGATTTTGTAGGTCGGGAACGCCATCTCTCTTTGGAAGAGGAAAATTTTCATTTATTTACACATTTCTTTGGAAATACGGGACACTTTGACTTCGTAAAAAGAAATAAAATTTTACGCCTTTTTGTGGTCGGGGTCGAGGTTTCGATCGAGGTTAAATGGGCAGAGCAAAATCGTTGTTTATTCACAAACTTCATGGGAAAAATTACAAAACACCTTTATTTCGTGGGAGAAACTAAAATGTTGAAAATCGTGCAACAAACAATGTTATTTGTACCACTTGTCATCTCACTTACCCGTCAATTGGTATTTACACCGGTACCGGTAAGTTCACCAAACTCTTTTTGTCGAAATATGCATTTGTCCATAGAAGCTTCAATTGATCGTTCGGTAAATTCAACCGAAACTTAAAATCAAGACTTCCTGATAGTTTCGTTAGCAACTTTGTAAAGTATATACTAAATATTTAACTAAAAGGAGTAACGGTAAATATGGAATTAGGTATTCTCTATTTTGTAAAGGACTCCCTAATGTCTTTGTTAATTCCAATGCCAATACCTCCATTATGTACACAAATGTCATCAATTAATTCATATAATGAATAATTATTCCTAAGGTCAATTGAAATTGTTTAATTGGTCCCACCGCTCCACAAAATCTATATATTCTTCAAGAAAATTGAACTTCATGCAAATCAGCTGGGAATATGGCACCGCAGCTGGCTGACAGTGGAAAATTGCCACTTTAAAGAAAAGGAAGTGGACTACAAGATTTATTGGAAGTGCGAATATTATCGAAAACTCAATGTCAAACACGGGGATGATATGATATTGACTGTCACGTTGGAAGCCTCCAAAATAGTGGAGAAGTTTCGCAGACTCGCAGCCAAAGTACTCAAGGTGCACCCCGTGCTATTATATCGAACGAGTTTCGTGGAAAACATGAAGGTGTAACAGGTGATTTATTAAAAACCACCAACATAAAAAGGATTTTTCATTCCTGGAGAACAGCAAATTTGATGGCCGTCTGGCGCACCGTTAAGGTATAGGTTACCATTCCCCAGTCCATTCCCCTAAAAGTAGTTCAACACGGCAGAAATGGGTCCGGACGGACGGACCAAAGAACAGACAAAACGCAAACATTAACACTTTTTTGAATTACTAACACAGGATGTCTCATTAATAATGGTCACACGCTATCTCTATGGAACTGATCATTGCACAGCTTCGGGAAAACAATGTTGTTAACAAAAGGGGCCAAGAGAAATCGCTGGAAATTATTTTCAAGTTTCTAGTTTCGCCGCTAGAGGGCGTACTTTTCATGGTAAAGTAGAAAAATGACTTTTTCTAAAATATACCCAACAAACATGCATAGCAATGTTGTATCAATTTTGCACCATATTGATGCAGCACATATTGCTCTAGCTCATAAAATATGAGGGTCGCGGGAAGGGGAACATTTCTTTAAGAAAATGAATGTAACTTCGGCTTAGGTTAACAGATTTTCACATAATAGGTTTTGTTGGAAAGAGCTCTCTTCGTGGATTTTACACGAATAGAATCTTTTTAGTAAATGTGATGAGTGGTAGAGGGCGCGATGTGACTTTAACATAAACTTTTTTTGAAAATTTCAAATGGGACGATATAATTATTACATGATATTATCAAATAAGATAAAAAGTGAGAATATCAGTGAAAACCGCATTTTGATATCTGTTTTCTAAGCAGAGATATGGCGAAAATACAAAAATTCACAAATTTTATTTGTAAGTGTGCGTTTACAATGAACGTATACGTAAATATTTCATAAAACGTAACTCGTACATATCCGTATCGTTTCAGTAAATTTACTTCGCTGTTTACAATAAACCAAAGATCATACTACAAGTAGTATGATACAATGCGATCAAAAATGAGTTGCTTTCGAGTCACCTTTGGAATTTTTGTTTCCATGTGAAATCGTACTTAACTTTAACTTCCAAAGGCGACTCGACAGCAACTCATTTTTGATCGCCCGTTATTTGACCAAAGATCATACTACAAGTAGTATGATATTTGACCGTACGTAACTTTGAAACATTTTCAACCTTTGCGACTATGCGCAAGACTTACATATCGCTTACATATACGTACATAAAAATTACGTTCATTGTAAACACCTTCGTATGTTTCTATACAGTTCAACTTTGCGAAATTTTTACGTTTTATGTATTTCTTACGTATACGTTCATTGTAAACGAACACTAATATTGATGCTCATTCAAGTTGGATTTGAAACAAATGAACACATAGCAACGGATAATTATGTCAAAGTGAATGAGGCGATGGCAGGTCAAAATTAACACTCAATCTAAGTTTTTAAATTATGAGCAACGAAAAAATTATTCAAACTTTAATTTAATTTAATAAAAGTCGTTTCTCTACTTACCCATGAGTCGTACGCCCTCTAGCGGCGAAGTTAGAAACTTTAAAATAATTTCCAGCGATATCCCTTGACCCCTTTTGTTAACAAATTTTTTTCCCGAAGCTATACAATTAACGGTTCCATAGATATGGCGCGTGACCATTATGAATGGGACACCCTGTACAGTCAGATTTTTATTTTGAATAAGGGGGACATACACCACCGATTTCTGCCCAGTACTCTGAATGTCAACGTGAAGAGATTAAAAAAAGCATCGATCGCCATCCCCCTACCACCGGTTCGGAGAGCAGTAACTACGACTCACTTAATTTGTCTGATCTTAGACTTGAAAGGTTCCACCCTGTATATACAACTTGCGACGATACATACATTTTTGAGAGTTGGCAACAATGCACATTCTATGTGGGGAAAAAGCTGCCTGCGCCATCTAAGAAGCACAAACGGGGGTTACGATGACCATTTTGTCTTGAATGGCGGCCGTGAACGCGTTGCTGCATAAATGTTTGTTGTTATTTTGTGTTATTTAATGCAGGGAGTAATTTTTACATTTCTTTATATCGTATTTGTGTTTTGTATGCCGCATTTTATATTTTTTGTGTTTGAATCTTTGTTTTTGAAATTTACTTGGTTTAACCGCAATGCAGAATGACATGTTTTATACCGTTATCCTTTTGTTTGTAATTGTTTACGTTTTTGGTGTAACGCTTGCTTAATTTATGTTTATTGATGTTGATTACTTGGTCTTGTCCCTGAAGTAACATTCATGTAAGTTTTGATCATTTTATTTTAATATGTGGAAATTACCGATTCGTTTGATGTATGTACTGACTTGTTGTTTGTTACTAACAATTTTCTCCGTGAATGAAGCAGTCACGGAGGTGGTAAAAACTGTAACCATTTGAAGTACGACACCTAATTCCGAGATTGTCTTCGACATTCAACTGTAGGCTCGAAACCCCGAAACCAGGGGCGGGTTACCCATCTTGCCGGAGCGGGATTACGCTAATCAAAGCTTTTCAGTTTAAAATCTATGTGCGATAAATGAGTGGCGGTTCAATAATTTCCACATATCTTGCTTTTAGTTAAATTTGCTTACAAGGCCATGTAATTTTCCAATTTCCTTTAAACAAAAAGGACTTTATTGCACCATAGATGAGTCATATCCTGTGTATTTCACCCTCTTTTAGAATCTTGTTACTACCTGCTTACTTGACCCATAATTCCCAAAACTTGTTTTTAACCTTTATGTTACCTCTTGAAGTTTACCTACTACTTTTTGTGATGTTATAATTTTATGTTACGCATTCACATCATTACAAACAATAAATTTTACAACCCAATTTGATATGAATTTGACGGCTGGTTTTTTTTATTGGTAAGTTCTTTTTTTTCCAAGCTTATTTCTTTTTTTATTCGGTGAACTACCATTTTCAAAGTTTATTTTTGCAATGTAATTTATTTCGACTTAAATTTCCGAGCTTTCACAATCTTAATAATTGCGATCATTATTAAACAAACTTTTCACAATTTGAGTGTTTTATTTTACGTTCCTTCCCTACTGTGCTTCAGGTCAAAGCGTTGTCTACATCTAACGTAAGGGGACCCTGCTTTAGATGTCTTATCACGTGCCACTTTTCAAATTTAAGCGGGATCTTGTTTAGTTTTGGCGGGAATAGTCATTCGGGTGGCCATTTTTAAACGTTGCCGGGTTGACTTTATTTCCGTGTTCTTGTAGTGTGAAGTTAGTGTACAGCCTGGGGGTTAAGTACACTATAGACTTATAAACAGATTAACAGGTACACAAGGACCAATAAAAGAGGAAAGAACTCCAAAGATGGACAGCCCTTGGTTCTCAAGGTACGTCGGTCGCCTAGCTGGCAGACTCCATGCTGTTGAAGCCGTGTAATCAAATTACAGCCATCAAAATGACAGTCAACTCATGCGCTGACAGGGTGGCCATGAGTCGAGGTCGTGCCTAAAATGGCGATGCTTCCTGCAGTTTCCTCAGGATAGATAATAATAATAATATATAATTTATTCCCCATAAAACAAAATCAAAACTCTACAAATAACACAAATAAAAACAGGGAAAGGGAGACTGCATTCAGTGCCGAGATGACATTGCGACATGGCGACAACGCAATCCTCAAGAGGATAGAAATAGCTCTCCAGAACATATATGTCTATATATATCGCTATATACACGATTTTTATTAACGAGAGAGTGCGAGTCGTAAGGCGTGCCTTTCTTAGGGTACTGCCACGGCGGCAAATCGGCCTGAAAACAGACATCGGGTTCCATGGTCGCGGGAGAGGGGGGGGGGCAGCTTTTACGTAGCCCTTTCCCTTTGGAGGTACCTGTTCAGAGCCAAGTCCGCAGAAGCTCCTGCGAGTTTGCCTCCTCCAAGAAGATCCGAGGTGCTCGTAGTAGGAATGAGCGAGTGTGGGGGTGGGGGGGGGGGCGCATGAGCGGAATAACGAGATTTTCAGTTGTCCCTACCTACCATTCCTATATACTATACCATACAACATATACTTCTTCTAACGCTAGAGGCTATGGAAATCTCTTATAAATCGTATCAGTATAATTACGGGGGAGGTAAGGGTGGCAATGAAAGAAATGAAGAGTGGACAGGCAGCTGGGGTGGAGTTGTTTGAATGAGATCACTATGCAACGCGGTATATGAGAGCGGGGAGTGATCTTCCTGGAATCTGAAATGATTCCACCGGCAAAGGGAGGGGGGGCATAGAAGTATGGACTAGTATGCGCTCAAACATAAGCTCTTTTTGTGTCTCCTACCTTTTTTAACGTTTGCCTACTTGGATGATATCTTACTGGAATTTTTGGGATACTGGGGCAAAGGTAGGAGGCAGAAAAATAAATTGTGTCAGATTTGCGGACAATATGGTCATTTTGGTAGAAAGTGTCCATAAGCTCAATGGAATGCCGAAGGCAGAAGGAGGCTCTATAATTAATAAAAAAGCAATCAAAGGTAATGAAGATGTGCTAAACGGAGGGAGAAAAAAGAATAAGAGGTCTTGGATTTCGGTTATGGAGGAGGGTTATCAAAATCCAAGAATGATACTGGAAATAAGGGAGAAAAGAAAGTTGTTGAACACTACACCAAAAAGAAGAAGTAATTGGATTGGGCATGTATTAAGGAAGATGTTAGAAGGAAGTTTGGAGGAAGAAAAAGAATGGCAATTATCAGCAGGTTGAAGGAAAGAGAAGCGTATGGGAAGATGAAGAAATGAGCTGCTGACAGAAAGAAGTGGAGAAGCCAAAGAGCATTGATGATTATCATCTGAAAACTTTTTTTAGTGTCTTTAAACAGATGTTTCTCCTAGAAATATTGAAGCCGTTTTAGAATCTTGGATCTCCAAGAAAGGTATTGCTGCTGTATATTCTACACTTTTTACTGGAGTGGAAAAATTCAGTGGCATCTTCATCGAGTTTTAATGACTTGAAAAGGATTTGAATTTACTTGCATATTGTGCATAAATTGGCAAAGGTGGTTATGCAATGCAATTATACCTACTTTCAATTTTTAAACGACTCACCTACATACAATAAGACTCCGATCCGTTCCACTTGTTCACAAAATTGTCTAAATACAACTGGACACTATGCTTCAATACCACGACCTCAAAACCTACTAATTACGATTATTACTACTCGAACAATATCTTAAAATCCAGTTTTTAAAAATAATCTGACGTATTTCAGTTGCAGTAATTACATGCAAAACAAGCATGCAACTCGCCTTGACCAGGCTCCGCTTAATTGCAATATTCAACTTGCACTTTCCTTGGACTGTGAGCGGTATCGATATAGGTATATGCAAATAATTAGAAAGTTACGTTTTTAAGCGACTTCGAAACGTTTACTTAATCGCTAATGTATTTCAAACATTTATCACAATATGGCGTTACAATAATTATGTTATTTACAGTTCACACAATTAAAATTTCTACGGCGTTAATTTAAGGCAGAGGATTGTGGAAGGACGGTAATCGACGATCTTGTGCCTCAAACTTCGAGTTTCTTCTTTAAAAACACTTAAAGTAGGTACCTAATTGGAATGTAACAGCGAGTCGTGATGAAGAGCGTTGTGGTGCATTTCGAACGAGAGGTCGGGATCCTTCTGGAAAAGAAGAGTAAATTAGTGCACATGAAATTGAGCGATGTCACCCACTGAAAAATTGATGAATACAAACCTCGTCTGTTAGTTCCGTAGCTGAAGCTAAGTAAAACCCTGTTATTCCAAAAAATTTCGAATCTAAGCCTGAAGGTTTAGTACTCCTGACCTTGGACCGGCTCAGTTTTGGATACCAGGAGGTAGAAGTGAACCAACGTTCGTAACTACCCGAAACCAGACTGGGATTGATCTCAGTCTGACATCGTCGAGTGCCTCTGACCACATAACGAACTGGCAAGTCACTCCAAAAGCGACCATGTCAGATCATAGTATGATTTCATTTGAAATTAACTGCAAGGGAGCCCTCCAAAAGGGTTATAAGCAACTCCAAGGTAACGGCTATTCCCCTTTAGGTACAAACATCTCCTTGGGTCCCTGAAATTGGAGTGTTGACTTGAAAGGTATTTCATAATTTTGTGCTCATTTTGTGCTGTTAATTAAAAATTTTGTGCTCATCAGCTTAATGAGCAATTCAACTTTTTCCAACTTCACGCTGGGGTGTCAATATTCTTTTATTACAATTTTATGGGGTCCGTGAAGTTGGAGTGTCGACTTGAAAGGAATTAAGTCCCATGTATCTCATAATTTTGTGCTCATTTTGTGCTAATTTGTGCTGCTAATTTAAAATTTTGTGCTCATCAGCTTAATGAGTAATTCAACTTTTTCTGATGACACTCCAACTTCACGCTGGAGTGTCAACATTGATATTTTCAAAATTTTCTTTTACTATAATTTTGTGCTCATTTTGTGCTAATTTGTGCTGCTAATTTAAAATTTTGTGCTCATCAGCTTAATGAGTAATTCAACTTTTTCTGATGACACTCCAACTTCACGCTGGAGTGTCAACATTGATATTTTCAAAATTTTCTTTTACTATAATTTTGTGCTCATTTTGTGCTAATTTGTGCTTCTAATTTAAAATTTTGTGCTCATCAGGTTAATGAGTAATTCAACTTTCTCTGACGACACTCCAACTTCACGCTTGAGTGTCAACATCGATATTTTCAAAATTTTTTTACTATAATTTTGTGCTCATTTTGTGCTAATTTGTACTGCTAATTAGCAGTCCATGTACTGTATTGTCTAAGTTGGAAACCCATAATATTCTAGACACCGAAAGAATTGTAAAGATATTCATAGAAAAAGAATATGATGGTGTAAAGATAGAAAGCTAATATTCTCCAAAAGGTTTCGCAAATACTTGCAGTTAGTAATGAACAATTAGGTACATCTCCAGGTGTAAATTTTCGAAGTAGGTTATGCAATGTCGTCTCACGTGACGTTGTCAATGTCAATTTCGCTAAGATGGCGGGTCCAGGTAAATTGTTGTTCTATGGGTAAAATTGCGATGTCATCCACGTTCTGCGTAAGAAATATCCAGGTAGAGAATAACGTAAAAGTAATCCAGAAGAGAAAATGATAAGAAGTTAAGAGAGAAGTTTGAGCGAACCTTGAGGGAAGATAAAACCCTAAAAAACGTATTAAGAAAAATGCTGAAGTATATACCTCACACTAATTACTTGCAAAGCGTATTCAATGGAGCACAGCCACAGCACATCAGAAATAGAGAAAAAACACTCAATAGAAATATGTTCACAGCCAAAACAGATTGACACAAAGTCAAGTAAAAAGTAATGGCGTATCGAGAAAAATTTGCACGCAATTAACCCAGATCCAGATCGTCTCTGAAAGGAAGAAGTATAGGACATGCGTATGTAGAAAAAAAAGAAGATCACGACCTCTAGTGGCGAACCAAAGAACTATGGTAATAACAAATATACTATAGAAATGACTGGCATCTAAACTAAACGGGTTTACAGAGGGAATACCTAGATGGGGTGAGAAATATAGAGAGGTGCAACTCGATTAATTTAGATGAGGCTTATTGCAAGATGCTTCAGTACATCGGCAATTTGGTAAAGAATAATCGATTTCCGCAGATGTAGCAGCGTTTATTTATTTATTTACTATTCCTCTCTTGTTCTGGGCCCTCAACAGGCTTACGCCCAATTACAGAGTGACCCGCATAGTGCTTTTTAGAGGTGCCTCTGCAGAGAAGGTATTAAGTTGTTTTATACTACTCCGGTATTTACCTTACGAATTAGGAAAACTGCAGAAAAACGTCATTCAGAGTAGCGGGCAGAATGCTCGCAACTGGTCTAAGGTATCTGCCACAGATGAAAAATTCACCTCAATCCAGGTTCGAACACCCGACCTCCGGAATTATAGTCCAACGCTCTTTCATTGGTTTTCAATCGGTTTGTGTTGTTGGGTGGCCTTTAAGCATCAGAGTCGCACGTCTAACACACTCACACCCCTCCCACTGTGGACTGTGGGCACGGGAAGCTTCGGGAATATGTATCGCAATTTTACATTATAGTTGCGCCTCTTTGCTATTTCTCACTCAACAATCAACGAGTAAAATTCGAAGTATATAAGGAATATAAATTTGGAATATCAATTGGTAAGAAAAGAACGCTACATACTCCTTTCCTTGTTTTATTCCTGGTTGCCGTATTTACCGCTCATCAACAAACAATCAGATATTTAAATTTGTGGTCTCTACGCTTCATGCTTCTTGCTAAACAAAACCAAAACTGGTGAATACTCAAAATGTTTCCTCCAAAATTTACCACCCCTAGAATTTGCCGCTCTAGGCGCGCAACTAGTCCGCCTTGTGGGAAATACACCCCTGGATGTAGCTCAAGGGAGAGTAATAAAAAAAAGAGAGCGAAGCCGCAAAAGGCACCTTACTGTGGACATAAAAGTTAAAAGTAAAGAGGTTTGGGCCTAAGGCGAGTAAATTGCGAGCATTTTTCATGCATTATTCGGGACTTCCATAGTCCATTGTTATGTGACCTATGTTTTTCGTTATTAGAAGCATCTATAATTAAAAATAAGGAAGTTAGTATTGGGCGGTTTGCGCATGCGCATATCTAATATGGGACGTTTGCCTTTACTAGAATGTGGTTAAATTTTCCAAAAATATCTATAAAAAAAGGATGCGGGCATTGTGCAGTCTGCGCATGCGCACACCTGATTTTTACCATATGCGATATGTTTGCCTTTACTATAAAGGTGGTGAAAATTTCAGCAAAATATATTAATAAATAAGAAAATTGATATTGCGCATGCGCACATTTATCGTCATGAGGTAACAGAGCTACCGAATTCAAGAAGAACGAACTAAATATATTGAAAACTGTAGGAGCAGTGGCGCCCTCGCATGGACGGACGGAGAAAGTGGTCATAATTGCGCCTTCCAACATAAGTTTAAAAATGCGCTAAAATCTAGGTTCTACCATTAAAAAAATAGAAAACATTTAAGAATAGTAAATCTATTAAAATAAAACAGATTGCAAGCTGTGCAAACAGATACCGCATTCACAGGCTTCATTCCGTTCTTCAGCCTGATAATTGTCATTACGACTAATTATACACGAAAATTGGGTAACCATTTTATCACAAAATTCCATTATAATTCGGATTAATGTTATAAGTTCATAAACACAAATTCAGCCCTATTTCTTTTGTACGATTTGTTTGTTTCTAATTCTTTTAGTAACTGCGTTGTAACTCAAAGTTGATTTTTTTTAATTGAAGTTACAATTTACCATGGTTTAAAAAAATTTATTGCTTTACGAGCTTTCCTAAAATGTATAATACATCATACTTATTTTCAAGAATAAGCTTTTTACAATAAATTTTGCTTATTAATACATCTTGCCTGAAAGATAATAACAAAAGTTTTTTTGTGGAAAGAGTAGCTAATTAGCTAACACTCCGCCCACTATAAAATAAAGACAATAATAAATAAATAAAAAGTTGGTTATTAAAAGGTCTAGAAACAAACGACTGACGACATTGGTTATCTACATTAAAAACTGATTGAATAATGCTAAAGCCATTTTGTTCTAGCTTCAACATTTTTCACTTTTTCTCTCTAGTGAAAAAACAAAAGACGGCAGCTTATTTCCGGCAAAGGTAATGGAATAAGCATAAAAAATAAGGACACGAGTACTAAAACCGTTTTCGTTTATCTGCGCCAATAAGAAAATTACCCATTTAATCCCATCGAAATTGGACCACACTGTACATAGTAGTACCCACAGGCAGAAAAATTTTATTATTTAGAAGTTGCTTAAAATGATCTAAAATGTCGACATTTGATGAAATTTTTGCCAAAAAAACGGCGATGGCAATATCCAACTAACTGACACTACAGTGAGTATCTTCAGAAAAATTTGAATTACTCATTAACCTGATGAGCACAAAATTTTAAATTAGCAGCACAAATTAGCACAAAATGAGCACAAAATTATAGTAAAAGAAAATTTTGAAAATATCGATGTTGACACTCAAGCGTGAAGTTGGAGTGTCATCAGAGAAAGTTGAATTACTCATTAACCTGATTAGCACAAAATTTTAAATTAGCAGCACAATTAGCACAAAATGAGCACAAAATTATAGTAAAAGAAAATTTTGAAAATATCGATGTTGACACTCAAGCGTGAAGTTGTAGTGTCATCAGAAAAAGTTGAATTACTCATTAACCTGATGAGCACAAAATTTTAAATTGGCAGCACAAATTAGCACAAAATGAGTACAAAATTATGAGATACTTGGAACTTAATTCCTTTCAAGTCGACACTCCAACTTCACGGACCTAATTTTATGCTCATTTTGTACTAATTTACAATTTTGTGCGAGTCATGGTAGAATTTCAAATTTTTTGGATGTGCCGCCAGCTTCTCACCGTAGTGTCAACATATATATTTTAAACATTTCATTTTATTCACGTGTTGTGCGAATTTTTCCTGCTAATTTAAAGTCTGGTACTCATCCCGTCAACGGATACCATCGCATTTACACCTGGACCCGCCATCTTAGCGAGATTGACACTGGCGACGTCACGTGAGACATTACATTACCTACTTCGAAAATTTACACCTGGAGATGTACCTAATTGTCCCTGTCTAACTGCAAGTATTTATGAAACCTTTTGGAGAATATTAGCTTTGTGAATCGCTTTGATATTTCTGATCCTACGTAATTTTCTTTTGTCGTTACCGATTACGATTCTTAATTAAGTTATTTGTATCACTCCGAAGAATTTGTTCATACTATCTTATTTACATTTTGAATTAAGTAAATTACATCATTGCTGTTGTATATATAAATTTAGTTATTTGTGCAGAGCAAAGTAGTTTTTCTTGAGTTAACGTTATGTTCACGCTTTTATACACTGATTTGTACGGACGATCCGTGGTTGAGTCAAAATTTTGCTTTTGCTAGTTTACCTGATTAGTATCGGAGTTAAACATTCATTATCCCTCTAGTTTGTTTGTTTGTGTTTGTATCTGTTACAGATAAGGCAGAAAAGCGCCGTGACTTTAGGAGGCAGTTTGAAGACAATATTATTATATTACGGATTATGGATAATCCGCGCGGCTCCAATATTTATTTTTTTTACTCCGGATCCGTTTAATATAGAGCCACGAAATTTCATTGAGAGCTTGTCAATAGTACATGTAATTAAATTATGGTGTTTGTAATTTTTTAATAACACTGGAAATAATGAATTTTAAGGTTTAAAGTCTTTGAAGATAAAAACAACGATAGTAAATCCGTGTTCTATCTTTACACCATCATATTTCTTTTTCTAAGAACGATATCGTTACAATTATTCCAGTGTCTTAAACTAGAATGATATGGGTTTCCAATAAGTATATAATAATTAATCTAACATTACTGACATAACTAATCTGGTATTAGTGCAGACCCTTCAAAATCGCGCATTAATTATCCGCGCAGAGTAAAATTCATGACGCGAGAAACTTTTTTGTTTTTTTTCTAGAATTGTGTCACATATTTCGAATGAATTGTGACCAAAGGACACAAAAATGTTTTTCAGACGGAATTCTTAAGAAATGGGTTATTTCCTTTTGTCAGCAGTTTTCAGGAACACTAAAACGCGCAAAAGAAATTATTATTTTTTAAATAATTATTATTAATCGATTTTCGAATGGTGTCTCTAAGATTTAAATAACCATTAAACTTACAAAACTCAATATATTATATACAGGGTTAGTCAAAAGTATGGAATATATCTGATGAATTGTACAGTAAAATATTTTACCAGGTATTTTACCTATTAATATGAAATTTGTCCGTATAAATAACGCAATAAGACATTATTTTGAAAGCAAAATAATTGAATAAATCCTGTTTGGTATCGTCGGAAAGGCGGTTTTTTTCCTCTTTACGACTACATAAAAATATTCATTTCATTAATAATTAAACAATTTAAAGTAATATAAGCAACTTCCAGAATACTAGAGCTTGAAGTTTGAGTGTCATCAGAAAAAATTAAATTACTCATTAACCTGACGAGCACAAAATTTTAAATTAGCAGCACAAATTAGCACAAAATAGGCACAAAATTATGAGATACTTGGAACTTAATTCCTTTCAAGTCGACACTCTAACTTTACGGACCCCATCTCCTTGGCGAAAAACCTAAAGAGCACCCTTTCAGCGGACACCTCTCGGGTATTTCAGACTTACAGCGCAAAGTAGATCTTCAACTCCATTGTGGAGTCATTTGAACAGGAATGTCCCCTGACTCCTGAGCACTTCCAAGACGCGCTATAACCATCACTATGGTGGTTCAGAAAACTCAATTGGGCAAAGGCAAAGAAGAGCAAAGCAACAGCTGACTGGAAAATCTATAGGGTAAACCTATCACCTAAGGCAAAGAAGGACTTAAATACCCAACCCATTTTATGTAAAATAATAATAAATAATCGATAAAGACAGGAAAGTTTACCAAGATCACCAGATACAAAATGGTGGACGAGTATATACCTGTATAAATACAATGAAAGTGGATAAGGTGCAATTGTGTGTTGTCTAATGTTTTCGGTTATTAAAGTCATTACAATGATCTGTGGTTATTAACCTATAATGAGACATTAAGCTGATTAAGTCCGCGTGACGTTGAAGTTAAGTATTTTAGCGTACGTTGAAGAAAATCCAATTGCATCACTGTTTGTAATTTAGCTAGAGAAAATGAAATTTTCCACATGTTCGTATTGAATTCGACAATTCACAGCGAATGAGTAACTGAAAAAAACACTTTCCCGCACGTCATTGCAATATTCTGCGACAAAAGTTGTGTAACCCAAAAATGCCATTAGGTTTACCAAGAAAAAGTAAGCAAGTTATTTCTAATCTTATTCCTTATTTTGAACGAGGAAGAGATAATGGTGGTCCACTTTTACCAGTCGCAAGAGGAAGAGAGGCGCGAAAACTTAGGAAAATTCAGGGGAAAATACTACTATATTAATATTAAGAATTGAACATAGGAAATTTGTATGTTCAGACTTAAAATTTAACCACTGTATGTACTAAGCCCACTGGATTAATAAGAGTGGGAAAAAATTACGGAAAAGTAACAGCGTTTTTATGAACTTAAAGGCAGCGTTTGACAGCAGGATGGGAAAATAGATAATGAGGAGAAATACAGAATCAAGGAGAGCCGGGAAGAGAGTTTAATGCCTTCCTATTTGTATAATATTTTCCAGAGTTATTCCGAAACGGTCTGGCACATTACCAAAGCTGAATCCTTTCTAGAGGATTTCTTCTAACTTTATAAAGCGTTCCAAAACGCCAAGTCCTTTCCTAAACCGTCGAAGTCTTTTCTAGAGCTTTGTAGAATTAGCTACGCAGTCATGGAGTATGGCCTAAAAAGTACTAGGAAGGATCTAAGGAGTACCTGGAAAACACAGCGGTATAAATCTCCGAGAAACACCTTCTACCACTTTTGAAAATCGTAAATGAGAGCATATTCAGACGACTCTCATATTCTTAGGATTTTCAGAGCCGTCCAAAGCGCTCCTTCCCGCTTAAAAGCTCTTCCAAAACCTTTAAGAGCTTCCGACAATGTGGCTCAGTGGTAGAGCGTGGGATACATAGCCGAAGGTCGAGTGTTCGAACTTGGGCTGAGGTGAGAATTTTTAACCTGTGTCAGAGTCTTTAAGAACAGAGGTCGATTAGTTGTCGAGAGAATCTTGAAGTCTCCAAAGATTTTAGTATTTCTTCAAGAGGTATTAAACGTCGTAAGAAAGTAAGTAAGCTCGAGCCTCCAAGAACTTACAGTCCCCACGGTGTCAAGAAATCCTCCAGAGCATTATAAATGCTGTCACAACAGTATCCGTGTTTAAGTCCTTAGCAGTTCTAATAAGCTATTCCCTTAAAATGTTCGGATCGGTATTAATCTAAAATATGGTTTCCATGAAACTCTTAAAGCTCTTTTACATCGTCGTAGAGATTTTAAGGCGTGTATTACTCTTTGAGAATGCAACCATTCTTCAGCTTCATTAGCTTCTTCAGCTTCCTCTCAGACTCCTGGATTCTTCCCAGTTTCCTTTCAGATTCTTCTCCGCTTCCTCTCAATCTTCACTCAGCTTCCCCTCAGCTTCCTCACAGCTTCATCGGCTTCATCGCCCTCTTACGTTTCATTGGCTTCTTCTGATTCTTTAGCTTCCTCTCAGCCTCCTACCAGACTTCTTTTAGCTTCAATTCAGCTTCCTCTCAGCCTACTCTCAACTTCCTCTCAGCCCCCCTCAACCTCTTTTCAGCCTCCTCTCAGCTTCCTTTTTCAGATTCTTCAGCTTCTACAGCTTCTTAAGCTTTTTCGGATTCTTCGGCTTCTTCGGCTTTTTCACCTTCGGGCTTGGATTCTCCGGATTCTTCGGATTATTCGGCTTCTTCGGTCTCTTACGTTTCATCGGTTTCTTTGGTTTCTTCGCCTTTTTCGGCTTCTTCAAATTCTTTATCTTCCTCTCAGCCTCCTACCAGCTTTCTTTCAGCTTCCACTCAGCTTCCTCTCAGCCTCCTTTCGGCCTACTCTCAACTTCGTCTCAGCCCCTTCTCAGCCTCCTCTCAGCTTCTTTTTTCAGATTCTTCAGTATCTACAGCATCTTAAACTCCTTCAACTTCTTTGGCTTCTTCGGCTTCTTCAGATTTTTCAGCTTCGGGCTTGGATTCTCCGGATACTTCGGATTCTTTGGCTTTTTCGGATTCTTCGGCTTCTTCGACTTCTTCGGCTTCTTCGGCTTCTTCGGCTTCTTCGGATTCTTCAGCTTCTTCAGTTTCGAGCTTGGATTCTCCGGATACTTCGGATTCTTCGGCTTCTCCGGCCTCTTCGGGACTTATTCGGCTTCTTTGGCTTCATCAGCTTTTTCAGCTTGGGCTCGGATTCTCCGGATTCTTTGGATCCTCCGGTTTCTTCGGCTTTTTCCGCTTCTTCAGATTGTTTAGCTTCCTCTCAGTCTCCTATCAGCCTTCTTTCAGCTTCCATTCAGCTTGCTCTCAGCCTACTTTCAGCCTACTCTCAACTTCCTCTCAGCTTCTTTTTTCAGAATCTTCAGCTTCTTAAGCTTCTTCAACTTCTTCGGATTCTTCGGCTTCTTCGGCTTCTTTAGCTTCGGGCTTGGATTCTTCGGATTCTTCGGATACTGCAGGAGTTATTACTAAAGGAAACCTTTTACCAAAACGTTACCCCGTCCTTATGTTTTCGTCCTCGTTAAAATTCTCGTGCCATAGGCCACTCCCGTTCTGCGGTCTTCCTCAGGTAGTTCCGGTCCCTGTTCTCGTTCCGATTACCGGTAATGTTAGTGAGCCCTGTTTACCTGTTCTAGGGAAGTTATCGTGCTCATACCGGTTCCTTTTCTCTTTCACATGTCCACTTTACCGTCGACGCTAGTTGTTGTTTCCGTTTTGGTTGGTTGTCCGGTTTCTGTTTCTTATATATTTCGGTTCCATATTTTTGTTCCCGCTTTCTGTGGTTTCTTGGATAGGAGCTGATCCCAATTTGTGTTTCGCTTTCCGTTCATGAATCTTCAGAAGCCATGTCCAATTTCTCTTAATCTGTTAAAAGTGTCACTTAACTTGTATATAAATTATATACATTAAAAAATGTGTCCCTGAAACGGTTTCTCAAAATCCAGTTTTATTGCAAAGCGATTCAACAATTAATATTTGTCATTGATCCGTGCGTATGTGTAGCTCGTGTTTCTGTTTCTATTGCTTTACAGCTCCGAAATTTCTAGAAAAAGTGAGTTTTATTGGCGGAGAAGGTTTAAGGTCACGAAATGGGTGTGAATTGAAAAAAAGTAGCGGAAATTAAGTTGTTGGCAAAGATCCGTGGGCGAAAGCGCGTTAAGTCTCGATAGCGTTCGCGTCGAGTGATTAATTTAAGAATGCAATTTGTATTTTCTACATTACGTCAGTTCGGTTGTATTACTTTAGATAAAAATATACACTCAACGTCTAGGTTGATACAACAAAGTACTTTGCGGCCTTTTCGGAAAAACCCGGAAGATAGCTGAAGTAGAAGAGCATTCCCCACCTGAAAATATTTGGGAGTAGGATCGCAGCAAGCCTTATACGAAACTGTCTCTGGTGACACCATCACTCCACTTGGAAAATCATTAACAAGTCATGACGCCTCCTTTATTGAAGGTCTGAAGGCACGTGATTGATTCAGATTCCGTAGAATGGAAACGTGTGGTGCATATCTTGACCTATTCCAACTAATCGGTGCGAGAAGACGATCGCCGTCTAAGATGATGTTTTAATACCGCCTTCCCAGCTGTACGAGGTCAATGTAACTTAAACGCCTATTAAAGGTCATAAATGAAAAGAAGAAATTGCAAATGGGCTTCTATAATTAGAAAATTAAATACGTACATTTCGTAATTCGCTAATAGGTGGCGCTCGAGTGGGCGGATGTGGTGGATACGGCGGAATATCCAAAACGGCCGAGACGTACGTAGCACCCGTCATACACTTGGAGCACTGCCTTCTCAACGCCGGCCGTTGACGCGATCCCCTACATCTCAAAGCGAAGCAGAGCTCGCCGCCCATCTCGGCGCACAGCGACTGCTGCGGCGCGCCCATCGAGCGCTTTTCCGTCAAAGCCGACTTCTTCGAATTGTAACAAAACTCGCAGATCGCCACAATAACGGCGAACGCCAGCCCGCACAGCAAAACCACAAAAACACCGCCGATATTATCCACCCCCAACGAATTCGCTTTCGACTCTTTACCCTTATCGTTCCGCGAGCACGTGTCGCCCGTATTCTTCCACCACTTATCGTAAAGCATTTGGATTTCGCCCTTCTCCTGCAACTCCAATATTGCGAGCGATATCTTATCTCTCCAGGGGCTTCCCATTGGCGTCGCGATTCCGTAACCCTTCGAGTCGAGTAATCCGCCGATTTGCGTTAAGTTACAGTCGCGCTGAACCGCGTAATCTAGCATCGTCGATTCCATAAGAAACGCGTAATTTCCGTCGAGGACCTTCTGTATCCCCTCCTCGTAAGTGCCTACGAATACGGACGGCTTGCGATTCTCCATGAAACGCCACATTTTCTTGTAGGTTTCTATCATCGAGTCCTGAAATGAAAGTCATTATTTAGCATTTGATTCATTTAATGAAGACATGGCAGAATAAGTTTTGGAAACAAATTAATACGAGAAACACGTTTGTGTGCCTTCCAAGTTAAAGAAAATGTTTCGTTTAGGGAAGTTCGCCCCCTAACGTATCAAACTTTGTGTTAAGTACTTCCACAATGTTTTTTGCAGCACGCGTAAAGGAATTCTTTGCTATATTTAAATTTCAATATTCCTGTCGCAAGATGCCCGCTAATCCTCCCTAATTTGTGATTTAAATACATAGGCATGTTTTATAAAAAAGATTAAAAAAATAAAAGAATTATTGCTGTCGATAACAATATGACAAGGGAAAGTCACGGTATGTATATTTTTTAAATGCAATTTAAAAATGCTGCAACGAATCCAACGTTTGCAACCGTTCCCGTCAAGATACTTTGTTGCGTCCGAAAGCTGTTGTCATTTAGGAGACGAGGGCGAATTAATATTTCAGAATTTCCGCTCCGTAAAATCATGATTGGATGATTTTGGTTTTCTATGTTCAACGAGCATTATAACTGCAAGGCCATGCAGTTTTACGCCGGTATCAGGTTAATAAGAAGCCTTTAAGCCTACCTGGGCAATTCCAATTAACAATGAGCCGAATTGGACTAACAACTTTAGAAATTTCAGTCCGGGAAATTAAGTAAGCGGAAATGCGTTGCAGAAACAACCTCCGTTTAGGTCGTGAGTGGTCGCAAAAGCAGCGTTCTTCCGTCCTGCCGTTCTACTCCTATCGCCTTTCTCTCTCTTTTCCTTTTTCCATCTCGTTCTCCATACTTACCTCACTCTGTTGATTTACTCTTCCCTCTTTATGTCCCTTTCTTGTTTATATATAATATGTCTCCTTCTATTTTTCTCGTTCCTTCTATCTTTGTATATTCCCATACCAGATGATCAATATTCTTCTCTCTCTTGTCAGCTCTAACTCATTCTTCTTATCTCGCTCGCTCTCTTGGCCTCATACGCCCATTCCTCTCTTTTGTCGTTGTGTCCATTTCGACTCGGTTTCTTTATATGTGCTCCGCCCGCTTTCTCTTCCTCTTTCTTTATTTTTCCTATAATCTTTTTCATTCCCTCTAACATTTCTCTCCTCGTTCTAGTAACATAAATCGAATTTTCTTCCGGTCCCTCATTTTATTCAATTTAGCCTTCTCTCTCTCCTTTCATCTCCCTCTAATATTTATTTCTCCTTTTTCCCAATCTTTCTTTAGAATATGGATGATCTTGTCTTTCTTGTAACACAAACTACATTTTAATTTATCCTTTTTTCTACCCCTTTCGCCCTTCTCTCTCTTCCCATTTTCCTTGCCTTGTCCATTCTAATCCGTTCTCTTTCTTCACTCGCAGTATTGACTTCCAGTTCTTTCTTCATATATATTTCATTTATAAACTTTTTCATTCAGATCTCCTTCCATCCTCATTTCCTGTGTTTTCTCATTGTATCTATCTTTGTATATTCATATACCATATGATACGCTTCCCCTTCAACTTTGTTTATTTATTTACTGTTCTGCTATTTCATCCCGATCTTGTTTTTTCCATCTTCCTCTGACATTTTTTTCCTGTATTTTTTTTTATCTCTCTATGTTTTGTATATTCCAATACCAGATAATCCAAATTCTCCTCTTTCTTGTTACATAAACTGGATCCTTTCCTATAGTCATTCTACTCTCTTTCCTCGTTGACTCCGTTGACTTCCTCTTTTTCTTTCTTTTCTTATGTACCTTCCTTCTATAATCTTCTTCATCCAGATTCCTTTTCTCTTCCATCTTCCTTTACTATGTGTATTCTCTTTTCTCGTTCTTTCTACCTTTGTATCCCAGTTCGATATTGTCCTCTCTTCTGTCACGTCTTCTACTTTCTATTTTTATTTCCCATTCTTCTATAGTTTTCTTCAACTTTTCTTTTATCTTCCTCTAATGTTTCTGCCTTGTTTTATCTCGTTCTTTCTACCCCTGTATATTTTTAAACCAGGTAATTCATATTCTCCTCTTTTTTGTCACATAAACCGCATTTCCTTTTGTTCCCTTATTCCACTTCTTTCACCTTTCCTTTTCCTCCTTTCCTGCCTCGTCTTGTCTATTCTAACTCGTTCTCTATTTTTTCCTCGATCTGTTCACCTCTTATTTCTTTGTTTATATCCCTTTTTTATGTTCTTCTATTTACCTGTAATATCTTGTTAAGGTTTTTTCGCATTCTTTCTCCTATCTTTTGTTGCTTAATCTTTGCTTCCATTCGTCTTCTCATTCTACTCTTCTCTTTTGTCCTTCTCCTCTTTCTAGTCACATAAACCGTATTTTCTTTCGTTCCTTCTTTATACTCATTTCAACCTTCTCTCACCTTCCATCTTCCTCTAATGATTCTTAATTGCTTCTTTCGTTGTGTTTATTGTGTCTATTGTATATTGTGTCTATTCTGTGTTTGTTGTTTGTTGTGTTTGTTGTGTTTATGGTGTTTGTTGTGTTTGTTGTGTTGGTTGTGTTGGTTGTGTTGGTTGTGTTGGTTGTGTTGGTTGTGTTTGTTGTGTTTGCTGTGTTTATTCTGTCTATTGTGTCTATTGTGTCTATTGTGTCTATTGTGTCTATTGTGTCTATTGTGTCTATTGTGTCTATTGTGTCTATTGTGTCTATTGTGTCTATTGTGTCTATTGTGTCTAATTGTGTCTATTGAGTCTACTGCGTCTACTGCGTCCACTGCGCCTACTGCGTCTATTGCGTCTATTGCCTCTATTGCGTCTATTGCATCTATTGCGTCTACTGCGTCTACTGCGTCTACTGAGTCTACTGTGTCTATTGCGTCTATTGCGTCTATTGCGTCTATTGCGTCTATTGCGTCTACTGCGTCTACTGCATCTACTGCGTCCACTGCGCCTACTGCGTCTATTGCGTCTATTGCCTCTATTGCGTCTATTGCGTCTATTGTGTCGATTGCGTCTACTGCGTCTATTGTGTCTATTGTGTTTAGTGTTGTCATTTTGTTTATTGGGTTTATTCTAACTCGTCCTTTTCATCTCTCTCGCTCTGACTATTCTTTGTTCGTAGCCTTTCGTTCATTTTTTTTATCGAGATCCCCAGTGTCTTCTACCGTTGTGTATACCCATACCATATGGTCCATATTCACTTCTGTGCATAAACTGCATTTCTTTTGGTCCTTTCACTCTTCTCCTTCCTCTCTCATTCTGTTGACTTCCTCTCCTTCTTTCCTTTATGTACCTTTCTTCTGTAATCTTCTTCGTCTGGATTGCTCTTACTTCCCATCTTCCTCTAATAACTCTTTTCTGTATTTTCTCGTTCTTTTTGCCTCTATATATTTGCATACCGGCTGATTCATATTCTTCTCTTTCCAGTCACATAAACCGCATGTTCTTTCGTACCCTCTTTGTACTCGTTTCAGCCTCTCTTTTCCCCTTCCATCTTCCTCTTTGCTTTCTCGTATTTTCATCGATCTTTCTGCATATCCATAGGAGATATCCATCTTCTCGGCTTGTCACATAAACTACATTTCCTTTCACCTCTCTTTCCTCTTGTCCATCCTAACTGGTTCTCCATAATATGTCCATCACCCTGTTGACTTTCTCTTCTTCCTTCTTTCCTTATTTTCCATCATTGTTTAATTTTCTTTATCTATCTTTCACTATATTTCGTTCTTGTTCTCTCTCGTTCTTGCTACCTCTGTGTATTCGAATAACAGATGATCCATTTTCTCCTCTTTCATATCACATAAACATTTCCTTTTGTTTCCTCTCTTCTCTCATTGCGTTCACCAGCTCTCCTAATTTCTCTCTCGCTGTTCGCTCCCTTTTCTTCTTTTTATTTATTTTCTGTTCTTGTATAAACTTCGTCATCCATCATCCAGATCTCTCTCCTTCCGTCTTTCTCCAGCATTTATCCCGTGTTTTGTTCTCGTTCCCTCGACATTTGTATAATCGCTTACCAGATCATCCATATTCTCGTAGTTCTTGTCAGATAAACTTTATCTCCTTTCGTCCTTCCAAGTTTGCCCTTTTTGCTCTTCTTTTTCATCCTCCCTTTTCCCTTTTTCTCCATCACCCCGTTCTGCTGGATTCGTCTTCTTTTTTTATTAGTTCATTTTTCTATAATCTTCTTCATACTTGACCGTAAGTGTTTCAGGTCAATCTTCATTGTCAGCTTCTCTCTTTTGAGTTTGTGTAATTGGCGGTCAAACTTTTCCCTTGACATTTCCTCTTCTTCCTCCTTAAACTCCCAATCTTCCTCTGTGACTGTACCTCTCAATTTTCTTTTTTTATACGTATCTTCTGCTCGTTTCGTCTCTTTTGTTCGCTCAAGCTCTTCCTCCTGTAATTTTTTTTCCATTTTTTCCATCACTGTTTTGTTCATCCATACATTCCCTATTCCACAATTCTCTTCTTTTCTACCATGTCCTTGTCTCTCGCCTGAATTTTTGCACTATTTTCATTCTTGTTTCATATACTTATTATCGTCATCCTTCGTCCCCCATTTCGATCTACTGTTACCATCAAAAGATCCCTCAGGCTTTTGTTATTGTATAACTTGTTCTTTAGGTCCTTTAAATTCGCCAAATTCTTAATTTTCCTAAACTCCTTGAAGCTCTTGAGATTTAATTTCATTTTCTTTGGAGATTTGAGTGGCTTAGAGCCTTCACACTGCCCAAATTCTTTAAATTCTTCAGAACCAACTTAAGATTCCTTTGGACTGTCCTTTTTTTTAATTCTTCATGTTCCTAAGATCTTGTAGACCCTTGAGAGTAGTTAATTTCCTTGGATTGTGGATGCCTTCCTGTGGTTTATATTCTTCAAGCTCTACAACTACTCGGGATTCTCCATATTTTTCAAATCCATAGATTTATGTTAACATTCTTTTGGGTTTTCCTATTTTTAGAATTCTCAAGATACCTGCCTGTTAATTTTCTTGAATTATTGGGACTCTTGAGTGTTTTAGATCCAAATTCAAAGCCAAAAAAAAATGGAATCGTATCAAAACATATCAATATAGCGGATCATGATCGCGCAACCGGAATTTGTTGTGGTACAGCTCATTAATTATGTAATAAAGGTATAGTTCATAGGGTAACCTAACCGTACAGTCAAAACTTACCCGAAAGAATGTCATAGTGGATCCGCTTTCCAACGTGCCGTAAGGAATGTCCGTCTGTCCGGCCAAATCTTCGGCGTTCTCAATCGGTGTAATCATTCGTTCCACGGTTAGAAACGCGGCCAAATTCGCCGTGTACGATGATATAATGATTAGCGTGAAGAACCACCAAATTCCGCCGACTATCCTCGTCGATGTGGCCTGTTGAGTACACAATTAGAATGTTCGCCTCACTTCGAGGCGACGGAAACAAAACCCAAATCTGTCAACAGTTTAAGGCTCCGACAAGTTTTAAAATAAGCACCCATTTTTGTGTAGGCTTTGTGTTGTGAGTATGTTACAAAAGGAAGAGACAGATGAGAAGACAAAAACGGGTGCTCACAAAAACATGCAGGAGTTGACAGAAACGGTTTGAGGAAAGAATGAGTGCTTATTTTACTTGAGTACCTTCGGATTGAGATCCGATCCCTGTTGCATTAACGTGCCAATCGTGAACCAAAACGAATTGGCGAACGAGAATTGGTTTTCGATAATTTCGTTTTCGTAATCGCAAGGGTGCGGGTTATGCCATTCGTATGGGGAGAATCTGGCCACCACAAACATGGTTAGTGAGACCAGCATGTAGGCGGACAGCACGTAAATCCATATGTCCATAGCCAGCGGGTTCATAAAGGAGAATAGACGCGCCTGTTGACTTGTGGGAACCTTAAATGGGGACAGAACGTTAGTGCAAGTCGAGACGTTTGGGTTTTGTTCCTGTTGCTGGCGCGCTACCTGCGGGTTTACTCCCGACGGCTGTCTTAGTAACGTTCCGGTTATAAACCAGAAGCTGTTGGATATGTCGAAGGAGTTTTTTAGGTAGGCCTCTGGACGTCTCTGGACCGTCCATTCGTAGGGTGTAAACCTCGCCAGTGTGAATAGCGTAAAGCATGCCATGAAAAACGCCCCGCCTACGAAAAGCCAGATATCGAAACCTAAAGGGCTCAGAAAGCTGAAAAATGTCGACGCCTTGCTGGTTGGCACCTACAATTACAGAAATTAATGTTAATCTTTGGGTCGAAGGTTACCGTTGAAAATCCTCAGTACGTTTTGACGCAGTAAAGAAAATATACTCTCCTCGAGAAAGTTAAAAAATAAATTCGGAGCTGCCTTTGTGATTGTGCGAGGACCCTTGAGAAATTACGTAAAAAAGTATCAGCGAAAGTTAAAGATTTATTAACAGGAAACACTTTTATAACTCGCAAGCAATTAATGTATCGCGTAGGAAAGAATTCGTCCATCTTCACTAACTCCGCTATAAATATCTGTTGAGAATCCAATGAACTGCTAAATCCACCCATTCGTGTAACGTAATATTAATGAATTCGTATCAGTTCAGTCTTTATTAAGGGCGATTTCAATTAAACGTACTAATAAATTATACAAGCGGCCTTAATAAATTTGGGGTTCGGGTAACTTAAAACGGAAAGGATTAAGACTCACCTTAAAAAGTATGCTTATTCCGAGATTCATAAACGGCTTTGTGAAATCAATTACGCTCTCCCTCGCGTAATTTATCGTCATCGATCCGACCGCCAAATCCGCTTTCTGAAATTTGTTCAAAAGTTATAAATTTCGCAACCTTAGCCTCGGTGCACATTGAGAGCGGCGCCGACTTGGCCCGTGTCGAAAAGAACGTGCACGGAGCCTTAAAGTACATAGTTTGATGGTAATAATCTGTACGAGATGAAACGTAGCTTGACGTTACGAATATGTATGAGTCGGCTATGTTTTTTGGTTATTAATGACGCGACTGCTGGCGTTTTACAAACAAAACTTTCAACTGCGAGCCAAGGACTTAAGCAGGATTATGAATAATGACGTTTCCACAAAGTTAGTTTTATGGCCACTGCGAATGCTGAGCGCCTTAGGAATAAGGTCATATTAAAAGGAAGAAAAAGACGACTTTTTAGTAAAATAAATAAAAATGAAACGGTACTCTGTTAAAAATCAGTCTTGCACGTAATATTTGAGTAATTGAGTAGTGCTGTTTTCTGGGTTGAGGTGTGCTCGATGTTGTATATTCGCGCATAAGGCAGTGTTTCGTGGTGAAACAAGAAAAACGCATTAGAGACTTTCTGGCTCTATTAAATGCACTTATTGTACGAGGAGCTTGCCTCCATTATGTATGCAGATAATAGGTTAGTGATTGGCTATTCACACAGTGCTCATCATGCGAATTCACTGAGTAAGTGAGTTAATGACAAACGTCAGTTGAATATTGAATTTTTTGCATAGTAATTAGAAATAATTTCAGAGCCAACAGGCAACTATTGCTCTTACGGAAACTTTATCAAACTCTCCGACGCTTTGTATAAAACTCAAAAGCTCAAAAAGTGAGAGGTGAACTAAGGAAGTGGCAGCTCAATGTAGAATAATGGAAAATAATTTCACCTTCAGTACTCTCCCACCTCCTTAACTAAATACACCTTCAATCCAGCAACCTTGCTTCGTATCTGTATCAACAACGGCTTAAATGTAATTTTACAAAGTACACAATCGGAGGGTTTCTACAACGTAAGCGAGTGGGCCAATAAAATAGGAAAACGCAGATCGCACAATATTTGCATTGATTTATTTCCAATTGTCACAAGGTTGAATTAAATATCCGGACATTTTTAATTGGTATCACTCCTTGTGATTAGCGTAATTAAAACTTTCCGTTCTTTCGAACGCTAGAAACTTATTAAACTTGAAGCGATAATTAAGACGTTTCGAAATAAAATTGTCGAACAGCTCCCGCAAACTAAGTTTCGAAAGGTATTATCAATTAGCGGGCGATTCGATTTCGATGGCAGTTTCGGTTACTATAATCGGCGGTGATCGGTTATCATGACATTGAGTTCTAACCAGTCTTGACGAAGAAGAATATATTACGAGTAATGTGGACTTCTGATTTTTGTTTTTTTTTGTATCTGTGGGATCAGTCGGATTTTTTAGATCTTTTAGATCCTTCGGATATTTCTAATCTTTCGGATATTTCGCAGCTTTCAAATCTTTCGCATCTTTCTGATTTTTGGATATTTTGGATCTTTTAGATCTTTTGGATATTTTGGATCTTTTGGACCTTTCGGATCTTTCGGATTTTTCGGATCTTTAGGATCTTTTGTCTTTTATCTGATTTCTGATTTTTTTTCATTTGTATCTGTGGGATCATCCGGATTTGTTAGATCTTTCTGATCTTTCAGATGTTTCTAATCTTTCGGACCTTTCGCAGCTTTCAATTCTTTCGAATCTTTCTGATTTTTGGATCTTTTGAATCTTTTGGATATTTTGGATCTTTTGGGTCAGTTGGATTTTTTTTTATGTTTTGTATGTTTAGGATCTTTAGGATCTTTTGGATCTTTTGGGTCATTTGGATTTTTTTGGATCTTTTGATCTTTAGGATTTTAGGATCTTTTAGATCTTTTGGATCTTTCGAATCTCTGATTTTTATCTTTTGGATCTTCTGGATCTTTTGGATCCTTTGGATCTTTTGGATTTTTATATGTTTTAGATCTTTTGCACCTTTTAAACATTTTGAATCTTTTGGATCTTTTGGATGATTTGGATCTTTAGGATCTATTAGATCTTTTGGATTTTTGGATCTTTTGGAACTTTTTCCTTGGATCCCTTGGATCTCTTGGATCTCTTGGATCTTTTGGATCTTTTCGTTCTTTTGGAACGTTTGGATCTTTTGGATTTTTAGGTTTTTTTTAAATCTGTTGGATTTTTTTTAATATGTTGTATCTATTTGATCTATTGAATCTTTTAAAATTTTTGAAACATGAATGTTCTGATTCTTTTAAATTTTTATAGAACGTTTAGGAATTTTTGGATTTGTGTATTTTTTGGATCGCTTGGACTTTTGAATCTCTGGATTGGATCTTTCGAATGTTTGGGATCTTTTGGATCGTTTGGACCCTTGGAACTTTACAGTTCGATTCGGAACATTTGGATTTTTGTTTCTTTTGTGTCTGTTGGATCATTTGGGTATTTGATATTTTGAAACCTTTAAAACTCTGAAATCTTATAAAACTTTTGATTGTTTTAAACTTTTTGGTGCCTTCCGAAACTTTTGATCTTTTGAATCTTTTGATCTTTTGAATCTTTGAATCTTTTGAATCTTTTGAATCTTTTGAATCTTTTGAATCTTTTGAATCTTTTGAATCTTTTGAATCTTTTGATTCTTTTGAATCTTTTGATTCTTTTGAATCTTTTGAATCTTTTGATTCTTTTGAATCTTTTGAATCTTTTGAATCTGTTGAATCTTTTGAATCTTTTGAATCTCTTGAATCTCTTGAATCTCATGAATCTCTTGAATCTCTTGAATCCCTTGAATCTCTTGAACCTCTTGAATCTCTTGGATCTCTTGAATCTCTTGAATCCCTTGAATCTCTGGAATCTGTTGAATCTTTTGAATCTTTTGAATCTTTTGAATCTTTTGAATCTTTTGAATCTTTTGAATCTTTTGAATCTTTTGAATCTTTTGAATCTTTTGAATCTTTTGAATCTTTTCAATTTTTGAATCTTTTGAATCTTTTCCATCTTATCAATCTTTTCAATCTTTTCAATCTTTTCAATCTTTTCAATCTTCAATCTTTTCAATCTTTTCAATCTTCAATCTTTTCAATCTTTCTTTTGATCTTTCGAATCTTTCGAGCCTTTCGAATGTTTCGAATCTTTCGAATCATTCGAATCATTCGAATCATTTGAATTTGAGTCTTTTAATCTCTTAATCTCTGGAATCTATTGAATCTCTGGAATCTCTGGAATCCCTTGAATCTCTTGAATCTCTGAATCTCTTGAATTTCTTGATCTCTTGAAACATTTGAATCTCTTGAATCTTTTGGATCTTTGAATCTATGGATGTTCTTGATTTTGGGTTTTGCATTTTAAGATTCTTTGGATTTTTACGATCTGGAGAATATTTTTGGGAACGTTTGGATCTTTTGGATTTTTATGTTTCTCTTGAATCTGTTGGTTTTTTAAAAATATTTTGTATCTATTTGATCTATTGAATTTTTTTAAATTTTTGAAACTTGAATGTTCTGATTCTTTTAAATTTTTATAGAACGTTTAGGAATTTTTGGATTGTTTATTTTTTGTATCGCTTGGACTTTTGAATCTCTGGATTGGATCTTTCGAATGTTTGGGATCTTTTGGATCGTTTGGACCCTTGGAACTTTTCAGTTCGATTCGGAACATTTGGATTTTTGTTTCTTTTGTGTCTGTTGGATCATTTGGGTATTTGATATTTTGAAACCTTTAAAACTCTGAAATCTTTTAAAACTTTTGATTGTTTTAAACTTTTTGGTGCCTTCCGAAACTTTTGATCTTTTGAATCTTTTAAATCTTTTGAATCTTTTGAATCTTTTGAATCTTTTGAATCTTTCAAATCTTTCGAATCTTTCGAATCTTTCGAATCTTTCGAATCTTTCTAATCTTTCGAATCTTTCTAATCTTTCGAATCTTTCGAATCTTTCGAATCTTTTGAGTCTTTTCAATTTTTGAATCTTTTGAATCTTTTGAATCTTTTCCATCTTTTCAATCTTTTCAATCTTTTCAATCTTTTCAATCTTCAATCTTTTCAATCTTTTCAATCTTTCTTTTGATCTTTCGACTCTTTCGAGCCTTTTATTCTCTTAATCTCTTGAATCTATTGAATCTCTGGAATCTCTTCAATCTCTTGAATCTCTGAATCTCTTGAATTTCTTGATCTCTTGAAACATTTGAATCTCTTGAATCTTTTGGATCTTTGAATCTATGGATGTTCTTGATTTTGGGTTTTGCATTTTAAGATTCTTTGGATTTTTACGATCTGGAGAATATTTTTGGGAACGTTTGGATCTTTTGGATTTTTATGTTTCTCTTGAATCTGTTGGTTTTTTAAAAATATTTTGTATCTATTTGATCTATTGAATTTTTTTAAATTTTTGAAACTTGAATGTTCTGATTCTTTTAAATTTTTATAGAACGTTTAGGAATTTTTGGACTTGTTTATTTTTTGTATCGCTTGGACTTTTGAATCTCTGGATTGGATCTTTCGAATGTTTGAGGTCTTTTGAATCGTTTGGACCTTTGGAACTTTACGGTTCGATTCGGAACTTTTGGATTTTTGTTTCTTTTGGGTCTGTTGGATCATTTGGGTATTTGATATTTTGAGACTTTTAAAACTCTGAAATCTTTTGAAGCTCTTAATTCTTTTAAACTTTTTGGAGCCTCTTGAATCTTTTGGATCTATTGCATTTTTTGAATCTATTTAATCCTTTGAATTTCTTGATCTGCTGGATCTTTTGAATCTTTTGGGTCTTTGGTTTTTTTGGGATCTTTTGGTTCTCTTTGGATGTTTTGGAACTTTTTGATCCTTTGGATCTTTGTTTCATTTAGATCTTTGGTTTTTTTGGATCTATTGCACCTTTTGGATATGTAGTATTTTGTATTGGTCTTCATTTTAGAATTTTTTGGATTTTTGCGATCTGGAGAATATTTTTAAAAACTTGTTGGGATCAATAGGACCACAATAAAATATGTTTAGGGTTTGTAGCCCGTAAGAGTCATCAAGGTCTTTAGGTTTTCTAGGATCTTTACGTCTTTAGCATTTTTAGGTTTTTTTTATAACCTGCTAGATTTTAGGATTGCTAAGATTTTCTACGACGAATCTGCAGATCATTGAAAATTTAAAAAAAGTACATTTTTAGGATCTTTGAGACTGCAGAATCCTCAGCGCCCGAAGTACTTTGACGATCTCTACAACCTTTAGGATCTCTTAGTTTATTAGGATTTTTAAGGTCTTAGGCTGTGTATGGTCTTTCAGATCTCTGAAACTTTTAGGATCTAGATCTTTCAAAAACGAGACGCGGTTTTTTCCGATACAGGGGCCCCCAAATTCTCAATTTTCGAACTAACGAATAATACGAAAAGCTCAATATTCTTCAAACCCACAGAATGAATGACATTGAGGAATATGAAGATCTTGAGAGGACATTTATGACTTTTCAGTCATATTTAGGATTACGACCTGTATGACCCGAGTTAAGACATTTAGGAAATTTATACTGGAATTTTTAAAATATTTAGGATATTTGGAATATTTGGAATATTTGAAATATTTAGAATATTTGAAATATTTGGAATATTTGGCATATTTGGAGTATTTGGAATATTTGGAATATTTGGAATATTTGGAATATTTGGAATATTTGGAACATTTGGAATATTTGGAATATTTGGAATATTTGGAATATTTAGAATATGCGGAATATTGGTAATATTCGGAATATATGGATTATTTGCTATATTTGGGTAATTTGTGATATTTGGGATCTTTGAGATATTTAAGATCAGTAGGATATTTCGGATATTGAAGCATCTGGCACCTTATGGATAGAATCTAATTATTTTTAGCATACCATGTCGCTTAAAATTATTATTGACTTTGAAATTGTAAAGATTTCTACTATCTTTAAGATGTTTAAATTACTATTATACTAAAAGCTTTAAAATTTATGTTATTTATAATTCTGAATAGATATTGAGGAACTTCTGCAGTACGTTTAATCTTAAGATGTATTCAAAATTCTCTACTCAAGAATCTAAAAACTACTAATGCCCCGATCACATCGCTTTGCTAAATCTCTCAATTCAAAGTTGTCAAAGACTTCATTCTCGAGGATATTCAAGATTTAAAAAAATCTCGAGATCCCGAAGTGAAGTATCGATAGTTCGATTTAAACCTCTCCTTTGCAAAATCCTGTCATGTAGTCTGCAAAGGATGAAGGCAAAGATCATTCATATACCCACCATTTCTACATACTCATGTATTTAGATGCAACCAACCCATGCGAAACGAGCCGGTTCTTGTACATTGCATACTTAGATGGTACGAATCCGTAAGATAAAACAGGTATTGCAGCTTATTGCACGAGTGCCGCCTAATTATTCCGGAAGGGGTGTTTATTTTATGAATATTCAAATAAACAGCAATCGACAGTTAATCTCTCGACGACATTAAAAAAATATTCAGCAAAATCCGTTTACAAAATACCTAACAATATTTCATAAGCGGCTAGTTGATAGACCAAAATTTCACGAATTTCCACCGATATCGGATTACACCAATTGAATGGCACGGCGAGTGCAAATATTTAATTGTTGGGAAACTGATCCTGTATGAATTAAATCGGCTTATCCACACGAACGTAATGTGTAGAGACCCGGTGGTGCGGCGCGATCAGCAACAAAGAAAAAACCGCAAAAATCGTGACGATGACGCGCGATTCATCATCAAATATGCCTTTCGTAGTGCGTTCACCACCCATAAAGCTAGACGGTACTAATCTGTGCGGACACGGTAATCGGCTTAATCCGCAATGTATTTCGACGTAAATAATTTATGCGGTGCGCCAACTAGTTTAATCAACTAAAACAAATCTCGCGCGAAATGTAAGTTTCTTTATGCAGTTAAATAAAGTATAGCACTCGAGTTTCGAGCCAAATCGCCCTCGTTTTTACGTGTGCGAGCTTCTAAGGTTTCTCTCGCAAGTCATCAGCTCTAAATTCAATATTAGCAGAAGGTCAATTGAGGTTAAATCGAGATCGATTGTCACAACATAATTAGAGCGAACGCCTAGTCTTTCACCTTAAATTGTATTTATGCAAAAGGCCCCTAACGGCGGCGTCGAGTGGAAATTAATGATAATTGTCGAATTTATCGCAGACAATGAACTGGAAAATATTCTTTGGTGAAGGCTATATAATTCGAATGATATAAAAGCTCTTCATCGTTGCGACTTATAAAGACTACGTAATTAAATTAAATTAAATTAACTCATTTTGACGCCATTTGCGAGCCGAAACTTGTGTGGATGCAAAAACTGATATCATCATCTTGGTGGAAAGCAACTCGCTTCGATTGCCCCCAATTAATTTACCTCATTTCTCTTATTCAATGGCAATAATCAAGTTGAAGAGGAGCTTTCATCTTAAGAGCATTCCGTATTAATCAACTGACACAGATTTTGCGCTAAGGTGAACTTACTAGATGTGCTTTCCGGTACATTAATAATAGGCACCATAATTAAACAGTTTCGAGTGCCGTTTCAAAGTGTTAAGGAAAGTGATTTCAGAGTGGGCTATCGAAATGAAATTTTTTGTCACGTATGTAACCATAAGGTTGCCGACTCGTTCTTTGTGTGCACTCCTGCTAGAATTTTATCTTGCAGTTTTTACTGCAGGTCAAAGTTTCAAAAATTCTCAATCGGATTTGAAGGGAATAAATCATACGGATTGACAATCTACAAATCACCGACCTTGTCCATTATACGGTTGGAACCTTCGAATCTGTACATTTTATTCAAAGGTGCATGCGGTATATTCGAAACTTTAATGGACCTAAACTCTGAGGAGGTTTAGAAGATGCAAACGATTGTTGTAAAAATTAAGAGGCCAGAAAGATAAAGGTACTGAAGGTATAGAAGGCCCGGTAGAAGCAGAAGATACTTAGTTATTAACAGCCCTTTCAAATGAGGCACGACATGACCCTGCCCGAATTAAAAATGGACAAAATGACGCAGAACCGCCATTTTGCGTGTTGGAACTGTTAATTTAAATGTCATTAAGTACTATGTTGTATTTTACTAACCCCCCACCCCCAAACATAAGGAATTCTTTTCTGCTGACCGACTGTGAGAGAGGTTAAAAACTTGTTTCACCTTTCAAGGTATTCTAATGAGATACGGAGGATGCAGGAGACAAAGGAAGATGAGGGAATACGGAAGGTAGCGAAGATATAGAACATAAGAAACAGCCTAATACGAAAAGTAAAAAAAAGTACCCAAGGTAAGTATGGCAAATAATATGGAAGATACTGAAGGGAACAACAACAAGGAAGATACGAAAGACATGAAGATATGGAATGTTAGAAGACACGGAAGATAGGAAGATACGGAAGATAAGGAAAATACGGAAGATACGGAAGATACAGAAGATAAAGAAGATACAAAAGACATAGAAGACACAGAAGATACAGAAGATGCAAAAGATATGGAAGATACGGAAGATGCGGAAGATACGAAAGACACAGAAGACACAGAAGATACAGAAGATACGGAAGATACGGAAGATACGGAATATACGGGAGGTACGCAAGATACGGAAAGATACGGAAGATAAAAAATAAAAAAGATTTAGAAGATACAAAAGATACGGAAGATACGGAAGATACGTAAGATACGGAAGATACGGGAGATACGGAAGATACAGAAGATACGGAAGATACAGAAGATTCAGAAGACATAGAAAACATAGAAGACACGGAAGATAGGAAGATACGGAAGATAAGGAAAATACGGAAGATACGGAAGATACAGAAGATAAAGAAGATACAAAAGACATAGAAGACACAGAAGATACAGAAGATGCAAAAGATATGGAAGATACGGAAGATGCGGAAGATACGAAAGACACAGAAGACACAGAAGATACAGAAGATACGGAAGATACAAAAAGAGATACAGAAGACACAGAAGGCACAAAAGACACAGAAGATACCAAAGATACGGAAAATAAAAAAGAGAAAAGAGATTTAGAAGATACAGAAGGTACGGAAGATACGGGAGATACGGAAGATACAAAAAATACGGAAGATACAGAAGATACAGAAAATAAAGAAGATAAAGAAGATAAAGAAGATAAAGAAGATAAAGAAGATAAAGAAGATAAAGAAGATAAAGAAGATAAAGAAGATAAAGAAGATAAAGAAGATAAAGAAGATAAAGAAGATACAGAAGATACAAAAGAGACAGAAGACAGAAGATACAGAAAATACAGAAGATACGGAAAATAAAAAAGGTCAAAAAGATTTAAAAGATACAGAATATACGGAAGATACGGGAGATACGAAAGATACAAAAACCAAGAAGACACAGAACAGAAAATAGTGGAGACAGGGGAGATACTGAAGATCCAGATAATATAGAAGAATATAGAAGAAGATATGAAAGTAGATAGGAAGACGAAAGACACAAAAGATACAGAAGATACCAAAGATACGGAAAATAAAGAAGATAAAAAAGATTTGGAAGATAGAGAAGATACGGAAGATACAGAAGACACAAAAGATAAAAAAGATACAAAAGAGACAGAAGACATAGAAGAGACAGAAAATACAGAAGATACGGAAAATAAAAAAGGTCAAAAAGATTTAAAAGATACAGAATATACGGAAGATACGGGAGATACGAAAGATACAAAAACCAAGAAGACACAGAACAGAAAATAGTGGAGACAGGGGAGATACTGAAGATCCAGATAATATAGAAGAATATAGAAGAAGATATGAAAGTAGATAGGAAGACGAAAGACACAAAAGATACAGAAGATACCAAAGATACGGAAAATAAAGAAGATAAAAAAGATTTGGAAGATAGAGAAGATACGGAAGATACAGAAGACACAAAAGATAAAAAAGATACAAAAGAGACAGAAGACATAGAAGAGACAGAAAATACAGAAGATACGGAAAATAAAAAAGGTAAAAAAGATTGAAAAGATACAGAATATACGGAAGATACGGAAGATACAAAAACCAAGAAGACACAGAACAGAAAATAGTGGAGATAGGGGAGATACTGAAGATCCAGATAATATAGAAGAATATAGAAGAAGATATGACAGTAGATACGGAAGACGAAAGACACAATAGATACAGAAGATACCAAAGATACGGAAAATAAAGAAGATAAAAAAGATTTGGAAGATACAGAAGATACGGAAGATACGGGAGATACGGAAGATACGGAAGATACGGAAGATACGGAAGATACAGAAGATACAGATGACACAGAAGATAAAGAAGATACAAAAGAGACAGATGACACAGAAGATACAGGAAATACAGAAGATACGGAAAATAAAAAAGGTAAAAAATATTGAAAAGATACAGAATATACGGAAGATACGGAAGATACGGGAGATACGGAAGATACGGGAGATAGGGGAGATACTGAAGTGAATATCCAGATAATATAGAAGAATATAGAAGAAGATATGAAAGTAGATACGGCGGACGAAACACACAAAAGATACAGAAGATGCCAAAGATACGGAAAATGAAAAAGATAAAAAAGATTTGGAAGATACAGAAGATACGGAAGATACGGGAGATACGGAAGATACAAAAGATACTGAATATACGGAAAATACGGAAAGATACGGAAGATAAAAAAATAAAAAAGATTTAGAAGATACAGAAGATACGGAAGATACGGAAGATACGGAAGATACGGAAGATACGGAAGATACGGAAGATACGGAAGATACGGAAGATACGGAAGATACAGAAGATTCAGAAGACATAGAAGACATAGAAGACACGGAAGATACGGAAAATACGGAAGATACGGAAGATACAGAAGATACGGAAAATAAAAAAAATTTAAATGATACAGAATATACGGAAGATACAGAAGATACAGAATATACGTAAGAAACGGAAGATACGGAAAGATACGGAAGATACGGAAGATAAAAAAATAAAAAAGATTTAGGAGGTACAGAAGATACGGAAGATACGGAAGATACAGAAGATACGGAAGATACGGAAGATACAGACGATTCAGAAGACATAGAAGACACGGAAGATACGGAAGATACGGAAAATAAAAAATATAAAAAAGATTTAGAAGATACAGAAGGTACGGAAGATACAAAAAATACGGAAGATACAGAAGATTCAGAAGACACAGAAGACACAGAAGGTACAGAAGATACGGAAGATATGGAAGATACGGGAGATACGGAAGGTACGGAAGATACAGAAGATACAGAAGATAAAGAAAATACAAAAGAGGCAGAAGACACAGAAGATACAGAAAATACAGAAGATAGGAAGATACGGGAGATACAGGAGATACAGAAGATACAGAATATATAGAAGATACAGATGATACAGAACATACAGAAGATACAGAGGATACAGAGGATACAGAGGATACAGAGGATACAGAGGATACAGAGGATACAGAGGATACAGAGGATACAGAGGATACAGAGGATACAGAGGATACAAAGGACACAGAAGACACAGAAGTCACAAGACAACGAAGACGCAGAAGACACAGGAGACACAGTAGATACAGGAGATACAGCAGATATAGGATATGCAGAGGATACCGCAGATACAGAATTGTAAAAAAGATACAGAGCACACAGAAAATGGGGAAGGTATGGAACATACGGACTACGGAGTCTAAGGGAGATTCTTGAGATAGGAAGATGGAGAAGTAAATACCGAAGATCGTGAAACACGAATTATAATATAGGACGTAAGGAAGATGGGAGGGTATGAGAAGTACAAAAAACTTGAAAAATTGGGTAGGAAGATACAGAAGAAACAAAGTGTACAAAGATAGGACAGATAGCGAGGTACAAAGGATCGGAAAGGTCCTCAAGAAACGTAATATACAAAGATTGAAAAGGTAAAGGAAGTTTAGGAAGATACAGGAGGGGCGGATGATGCCAAATATGGTGAAGAAATAGAATATAAGTATAAATAAAAAGAGGATGCGCAAGGTACAGAAAATATGGAGGATAGGGATAGGTAAAGAAGAAGAAGGATATACAAAAGATACCGAAAATACGGAAAATGCGAAAGATCCGGAAGATATGAAGGATGCTGAAGACACAGAAAACGAAGGTCATGGAGAACTTTCTGAGGATCTACCTGAAGTTTAAAGACCCGGGGTACAAAGTAGAAACACTGAGGCTTCCATGCGGCAAATATACGTTTCCAGGCTCTGGGGCCACCAGGAGCTCCCCGATCGACTGAAAAGTAGCTGCCCGGGTGGTTACTGAGGGCTCTCTGAGATATGCGGTCAACATGTTCTGCACATTTAAGAGTGCTTGACCGGACAGGATATTCCTGGCTCTTCTTCAGAAGGGCCTGGAGCCGCTGCTACATTTGTCGCGTCTCTTTAGAATCTCCCTGGCCTTACGGTGGTGTTCTTATGTTCAACCATCACCTGCGCGACATTGGGATTGTAGGAGAGCCCACGTGCAGGTTCTGTGGCGAGGCAGATGAAACTACCGAGCACGTGGTCTGGACATCACCTCCTTGGCGACAGGTATCTGGAACCGGGGAGGGTGTACAAATTTAGGTTAAAACGGGTTCTTTCCTTTATTGAAATGAACGCATTAGACCTAGTTGGGCCTTTGGTGCGCCTAAGTGCTGTCTGGGAATAAAAGGCAGATACAAAAGGTATGAAAGTTACCGAAGATACAGAAGATAGGGCGATATGGAGAAGATACGGAAGATAGAGAAAGTACAGAAAGTTGTTGCATATGCAGGAGGAGCGCAATTTATGAAGATAGGACGATACAGAACACAGAAAATACGAGGTGCGGAAATTAGGAAAGGGAGAAGAATAAATAAAATAGAATAAAATAACACAGAACAGAAACAGAAAAAATGTATATAAAAAATAAGGGAGGCATAGAAAACAATGTATTTTTATTCCGGATCTAGGTTGTGCACCTGGTAGGGTGTACACGACCTCGAAAATCTACGCAAAATAGCAGACAAAATTAGAGATTCAGAAGAAAGTCTAAAAATTGATTCGAAGGCTTAAAATGTCTCAACGGTTCTAAATGATCTAGCGAAACAGCTCTCACAGAATCTAGATCATCTTCATTACTTAGAAGAACTTGATGATCTGTTGGATCAAGAAGACCTTAAGGGCGTAGAGGACCCACAGCATTTAGACAATGTTCAAGGAAGTACTAGAGGTATTTAATTTGGACTAAAGCGCATTTAGTTTTAGAGAACTCAAAGAACACAAAACCCTCTAGAGGGCGAGCATCGTGTAGAGTTTAATGTTCTGTACAGAAACGTTAGGAACACTAGGATTGAGAAAATTGATAACGTTCATAATGGGAAAGTAATTTTTGATAACTTCGACCTTTGAGATAAATAGGGATATTGGTGATTTTATAGACTTTGAACTTTGCACGTTTAAAATTTGAATTTGAGAACACTACGAAAGCTAGACAAAGGGAATTAGGGAATTATAGATAAAGTTGTTCGTTGACATTTTTTAAACAGGAACCTAAAAGCGCAAGGTGCTAGAGAACCTACAAACGCTAAAGAACAGAGTAGAGAATGAAGAGCCATTATGCCACTGATCGGTTATGCGATCGCAAATTTCAAACAATTAGGGGGAATTAACATGCTCTATGGGGTTAGGTTGAGAGAGCATCCTGACAGTAAATCGATATTTACCACCAGGTGGAGACAACGTCGCGCGGCCGCAAGCATTAAACGAACTATCCGAAACGTGCAGATGAAGTTATCTGTATTTGAGCTTGTGCTAAAAAGTTTCAGGAGCGTGCCATGCGTACGTACACTACGGAAGTTCGGAAGAAGAAACTCGCGATATTAGCATCAGAATCCCTCGCGCATTTGTAATAGTACCAACTTTGAAAAGTCGGTTTCGCTTAATTAATATTGATTAGTATTAAGATGTCAGCCCGTTTCCGACTTCATTAGCGCCCTTGAATAAGAGACGAGAGGCACATTAACGAAGACATTCAAAGAGAATAAATTGAGAGTATCGGTTCTCCTTTGTACTTCGTTAGTACTTGGTCCCGGCTTCAAAGGAGGAAAATACTAACGCCGCGCAGCTATTAACGGCTGTGTTAAAGGCTTCAATATAACGCAGCACCTAATCTTTTTCAGCAGCACTTTGAAACTCAAACTAATTGCTCGATACGTAGACAAATGATGACTCCGCAATTGGGTTTGGACGTCTGTCAGTTTAAGCAGATTTCGTGTTGATATTCAATCTGAGATTGGAGGCATAAGGGAAGAGACAAAAGTGGAGCAATAAAACGGAACGATACTGTAGAAATTTGAACCCGTATTGATTATTTACGTCTAAATATTTTGCATTCATTGCTGCACCGTATGGGTTAGTGACGTCTAACATCGTATTGCTTTTCGTTCCAGCCGATACTCACGTCGCAGTTTCTAAACGTAGTTTTATATAGTGCCCTGAAGCATCGTAGATACGCATGTTCTCGATAAAAAGATAGCGGGAGTGTGAGTGTGAATTCCGTTTAGGGAATCAAGTAAATGTACTGTCGCCTATTACTAGAGCGGTAAAATGAATTTATCCTAGTAGCAAAATGAAGCGAACTAAATCTAAAGTTAGCACCTTATCCATAAGCTGTCGCACAATTCCATTCCATTCTCCCGTCTCCAAATCGATGACGCCGTATTTGCTATCGGGAACCAATTCAATTCGATAGTCGAATCCGACCATCGAGGCGATTTCCCTCAACAGGTCTATGCAGAATCCCTCGTATCGAGCGTTGCCCGTGAGGTTTGATTGCGGTCTAAGCATTACGTAGGGTTGCTCCTAGCGGTACAATTCGACGATTTTACACGTTTGTAAACATAAAATACGTGCAAAACTAGCAGTGAAACGTGCACGTGGGGAAGGACTGGGGGAGAAAACAAACCGTACATGCTGCATTAACTGAGCAACCATGCCGTTCCACTCGCCCGTCGTCGGATTTTTAACGCCGTACTTTCTATCGGGCACTAATTCCACGAGGTACACAAATCCGACCTCTCGTGCGACGATCTCCAAAACATCAATGCAAAAGCCGTAAAAACGATTATTGCCGCTATAATTCTTTTGCGGATGCATCATTACGTACGGCATCTCCTAAGGCAGAGTCATGCACATGCCAACTTGTTCAACTACCACTCACGAGTATCGTCGTTACAATTAGCGTTACGTTCATGGAACCGGGATCAAAGAAGGCGGCATGGTCGGAAATGTTCACCCCTGCCCCAGGGCTCCATTCGCCGACCTTAACTAAAGCGTGCTGCTTCAGTTTTAGTAAATCAAGTCGAAAGTCGATCCGTCGGCCTTCCTTAAATTCGATCGGTCCACTTAAGCCTTTGAACTCCACCTGCAACAAAAATAAAGCTTCAGTCAAGGTCACGATATCCAATTAACACTCAGCATGTTGACCGGATGTTCAATCGTAACTTTACCCCTGATTGCCAAGGAAATAAACGTTTCAATTAATAGCTTCCTGCCGAAATAGTTTAGTTCGAGTTCGACTAATGAGCGTTCAACGGATCGATCGCGGCCAAATCTCGCGTAGGCCCGAAAATAAAACCTTCCCATCGACATGGTTAATTTTATTATTATTACCCCGAGGGGTAAACTTCCAATGCGAACTCGGTAATGGAACGTAACCTGAATAATGACGTTAATTATTGTGTATTAAGCATGTCTATAACTTTATAGCGAAATTAAACTACAAAGTTATTTATTCTAGAATGTGAAATGCTCCGCCTGCTATTAATGAGATACTTTATAAACATGAGCCAGTTTTCAACAACGACTTTTCATATGTGGATCTCAGGACCTCAGGAGGTATTTTTGTGGAACTGAATAAGACGGGATAACACTCCGGAAAATGAATCATTAGGAATATTCACCTTAACTGTTCAGAAAAGTTTAAAAAATTGACTGTGTCTAGCACAGATAACAGCCGACTTTTTTTTTGCCTTTTGGTCTATTCAATCTCTTTGGGTTTTTTCCCACTTCTTCAGTTTCTTTTACCTTTTCGGTTTCGTCTGCTTTTTGGGCTTCTTTCGATTCTTCGTCTTCTTTGTCTCCTCCCACTATTAGCGCGTTTTCTTCCCCTTTGAACCCTTCAACTCCTTAAGGCTATTCGACGTTTTTGAATTCTTCAGCTTATTCCGCGTGTTCGATCCTCAGGCCTGTATTAATCATCCTTTGTTTCTCCAGCTTACTTGGCTTTCTCCCTTCGGCAATTTTGGACTCATTCTTCTGTTTCTTAGGATTCTTTCATATTGCTTCAAACTCCTTCAAATATTTTCAGGTTCCTTCTTACCCATCCCTCACATTCCTTCACGTTCCCTCACATAACATATTGTGACATTCCTTCAAACCAATTCAGATTCTTCGGATTCTTCTTAATATTATTTAGAACATTCTTCGGATTCATCTGATTTTCTACTGTTTACATCATTCTTCAGCGTTTTCACTCTTCTTTAGCTTCTTTTGCTGCTTCGTCCATTTCAGACTATTTGACTTACTCGGCATCATTGACTTCTTAGATGCCTTGGAATGTTTCAACTTTCTCAACTTCTTCTTCCTCTTTATTCTTTTTCGGCTTCTTCACTCTCTTTTACCTCTTCCTCTCTTTTTCAACCTCCTTCACCTTCTCCGCACCTCTTCAGATTCTTTACTTTACATTTTTCGCTTCTTCACTATCTTTTAGTTCTTTCACTCTCTTTTACTTCTTTCGTGTTTCATCGGCTTATTCGTTCTTCGTCAATTTATATTCGTCACTTTGGCATCCTCAGTTTTAGATCCTAGCGAGCCTTGAAAGTTTTTCAGGTTCTTCAGGTTCTGCAGGTTCTCCGGATTTTTCGAGTTCTTCGGATTCTTCGGATTTTTCACATTCTTCGTATTCTACGCATTCATCCCATTCGTCGCATTCTTAGCAGTCTTCGCGCTCTTCACGTTCTTCGCGTTCTTTGCGTTCGTCACGTTCGTCAGGTTCTTCACGTTCTTCGCGTTCTTCGCGTACTTCACGTTCTTTACATTCTTCACATTCTTCGCGTCTTTCACGTTCTTCGCATTCTTCGCATTCGTCGCATTCTTAGCATTCTTCACATTCTTCACATTCTTCACATTCTTCACATTCTTCACATTCTTCACATTCTTCACATTCTTCACATTCTTCACATTCTTCACATTCTTCACATTCTTCACATTCTTCAGATTCTTCAGATTCTTCAGATTCTTCAGATTCTTCAGATTCTTCAGATTCTTCAGATTCTTCAGATTCTTCACATTCTTCACATTCTTCACATTCTTCACATTCTTCACATTCTTCACATTCTTCACATTCTTCACATTCTTCACATTCTTCAGATTCTTCAGATTCTTCAGATTCTTCACATTCTTCACATGCTTCACATTCTTCGCATTCTTCGCATTCGTTGCATTCTTAGTATTCTTCGCATTCGTCACATTCTTCACATTCTTCACATTCTTCACATTCTTCACACTCTTCACACTCTCCACCCGCTTCACAGTCTTGACATTCTTCACATTCTTCGCGTTTTTCACGTAATTCGTATTTTTCGCATTCTTCGCGTTCTTCGCATTTTTCCCATCTTTCGCGTTCTTCGCGCTGTTCGCGCTGTTCGCGCTGTTCGCGTTCTTTGCGTTCGTTACGTTTTTCACGTTGAGCACGTTGTTCACGCTCTTCACGTTCTTCAAGCTTTCCACGCTCTTCACGCTCTTCCCATTCTTCACATTTTTCACATTCTTTACATTATTCACGTTCTCCACATTCTTCACACTCACCACGTTCTTCACGTGCTTCACATTCAACTGTCTCGCCCTTCTTCAGCTTTGCCAGATCTTTTTGCTTTTTTGTCCGTTTAAGCTCTTTATACTACTTTGGCTTCGTCGGCTTTTTCGATGCCTCCAGCCTCTTTAGTTTAAGCGACCTCTACAAGGGGTTTTCCGGGATTTTAACCTTGTTCGCTGTCAGCTTTTTGAATTTAATTTATTCAGCTTCTTTAGCTTCTAAAACTCTATCAATCCCTTCCTTCCTCTTCGGCTTCTCCGGCTTCGTCGGTTTTTGGGACTTCCTTCGCTTTTGGATTCTTCCGGTTTCCTCCGCGTGTTCCTTCTATATAACGTCTTCGACCTCTAAGGCGTACTCGTCATCCTTTGTTTCTTCGACAGTTCGTCTGGTTTTTTGACTTCTTCAGCTTTCGTGGATCCTTTCGCAACTATCACGAATTTGAACCCTTCGGCATCTTCCGCTCTTCGGATTAGTTGGATCCTTTCGCTTCACCCACCTCTTCGGCGTGATCGACTTATTAGATTTCTTGAACTTTTCAACTCTCTCAACTTCCTCACCCTCCTTTTTCTTTGTCGGCTTTTCCGCTCTCTTTCACCCCCTCCGGTCTTCAGCTTCAGCACTTAACCTTTTTCGCTTTTTCATTGTCTTTTAGCTCTCTTTTATTTCCTTCATTCTTCTTCAGTTTATTCGCTCTTCATCGACTGCTGTAAATTTTTTTTTACTACAGTTTTAGATCCTTTCGATCCTTGAGATAGCTCACGTTCTGTAGGTACTTCAGGTTCTTCAGATTCTTTTATGTTTTTCAAGATCTTCATGTTCTTCCGGTTCTTCAGATTCTTCAACTCTTATTCGGCATCTTTGGCTTCTTCAGCTCCAACTGTTCGACCTATATGACCTTCCATCACTTCGGACCTTTTTGTTTTTTTGTCCTTTTGGGCTGATTTGGTATTTTTCGGCTTCTTGGTTTTTTGGATTCTTCTGATTTTTAGCTTCATCCGCTCCTTCGAGTGCGTTCGCTTCATGCTTTGTGGCATCTTTGGAATCAACGGCTTCTTCTTCGATTTCTTCATCTGCCCAGCTTCGGATTCTTCGGTTCTTTCTGCTTTTTTTAACGGTCGACTTCTTCAACTTCTTCGAAATTTTCGTTTTCCTAAACTTCTCCGGCTTATGTGTTCTATTCGGCGTTTTCCACGTCTTCGATCTCTTCCAAAACTTTGGAACATTATGCCTATTTGGTTTCATCGGCTTCTTAAGTTTCTTCAGTTTTAGTTTCCTCACCTTGTCGCCTTTCTTAGCTTACTGGATTTTTCGGTTTCCTAGGCTTCCTCGCTCTCCTTGACTCCTTCGGCTTCTTGACCTTTTTTGCCTTCTTCGGTTTCTACATCTCCTTGGTTTCTACGGAGTCTTCGGCTTCTTCGACTTCTTATTTAGCCTTTTCTTCTCCTTATTCTTCTGCTTTTTCTTCGATTTCTTCTATTGACTTCATTGTCTTCATCGGCTTTATCGGCTGCTTCACCTTCTTCGGCTGCTTTTTCGGCGTGTTTCTACATCGGAATCTTTACTACACTTTCGCATTTTTATTTTTCTTCGTCAGTCTTACTAATTTTCTTTTACTGTTTAACTCTTCAGTTTCTTAATTCTCCTTCAGTTTTTCACTCTTTTTGATCTTAGGCTTCTCCAACTTCTTCGATTTCAGATTCATCGGCTTCTTCCTGGCTTCTTCGACCTTGCTGGGCTTTCTCTTCTTCTTTGACTTCCTCAGGTTCATGGGCTTCCTCGGTCTCTTCGGCATCCTCGGTGTCAGATCTTTTTCAGCGTCTTCTTAAGCTTCTTCTGCGGCTCCTTTGGTTTCTTGGGCTTTTTTTTGGTCCTTCGGATTTTTGAGTTCACCTTTTTTTGCTTCTTGATTACTTCGGCTTCTTGAATTTTTTCGGATGCTTCGACTTTTTCGGGTTTTTAAAATTGACTTTTTCAGTTTTTTCGGCTTTCTTTTGCTACCGGTTCTGCTGCGGTTTTGTCTCAAAACAATTGATAAGAGAAGGCTTTGTGTTAGGAAGCATAACAGGAAAGAGTTATCTTGCGTAGCCAGTGGGGCGGCCATGTATTACACGGCTATTATTTTCTCTACAACAATCATTCAATCAACTTACTGGATACTTCTGAAAGCGAGCTGTCCAACTAATTATTAGACGTGACCTAAAATTTCCACAGTCTTCCTTTTATCAAAATTTAGTTGGCTCATACCTTGTTAAATAAATATAAGTTTAATAGCCAAACAGACATTTCCCATTTTCCAATCGTTTCCAAAATTCTTCTCGGCTCTCAGGGCCATCAGAGAGAACATCCAAATCGGTCTCCTTTATACATGAAACGTATTTCAATAAATATGAATTTTATTCCCAAAGAGGTGTTTCCCATTTTCGAATGGCTTCCATTTCGAGACAATTTAAGAGAAGAACTGTTTTAAATGTCAACCAAAGGGGTCAGCCACACGTACACACATATCCACATACACACATACGTACACACTAACATTTCTTGGACTCCTGAGACTTTGAAACGCAAAGATTAGGTGAAATTTTAAAATCGATTTGGGAATGGTTGCAATAACCTCCCAATTTTTTATTGGTGAGGTTAAAATTATGCAAAGACACAATTTATCTATGAACTTAACGTGAACTTAATTAAGCCAAGTTTTGCAAACTTTTTAAATTATAAATACGTTCTTCAAACTTTTCGAACATTCATTAGTTATTAAAAGTAAGGCAAAATTTAAAAAGATCATTAAAGGTTAAAGTTTAGTTTCTTAGTTAGTATAATCTAAATGTAAATCCTTCAAGATTAACCTCGCCGCCACTTGCTCCAAGTCGGTGTTCCCCTTTTTTTAAAGTTAACACCGATTTCAATAGCAAGTTACAAACTTTCTAACGAACATCACTCAATTTGCTTTCGCGGTAATTTAATTCTAATTTTTTATCGCGTCACGTAATGTCGAAATTGGAGATTGGAAAACTTAGACGTTACCAACCCGTACGGTCTCATTATGCGTGTGAATTTTAAATTCGGATCGACGTTTTTCTTTGATTGATTAATGGCGTTGATTTTCGATCTGGCGGAGATTGTAATTTTGAGGACGTCGACGGGCGTGTTACGAATAAGAAACGGGTTTTACGGCGCGCAATTTTTACAACTCTCGGAACGGCGCTTGAATGTTGATCGAGTGCGGGGCGACGAATGCGATAGCAGACTGATATATGACTGCTCGTCTAGGCGTAACGCCGACGGCGAATGTCACTTTAATTAGTTGAGAGAGTTCAGATGAAGAATGACGCGATGGAATTTTCATGGAAATTCGTCAGTGTGAACAACAAGACAAAGGTAAATTTAGCAAGCAGTTAATCAAATTCCCTCAAATGAATGGTCGAGACGACGTCGTGACATCAAAAATCAGTTCGTCCCAAGGGATCTGAAAACTGGCGAGAATTTCACGGGAGTAGTTGTAAACACTTATTAGCTTCGCTGCCCCTTAGATCTGCATGCGGTAAATTTGTCGTGTTCCGGAATCTTGTATCCAAAGAATATCTGATCACGGAGTTAGACCACACCAGAGCTACGCTATTTAATCGTCTTGGAAAAGCTCTCCCCCAACACACACTTGCTTCCAAAGTGCTCATTACACTCCAATTTCGTCATCGGAATATTTGTACCCGGGACACTTCCCGTTGGAAAGTATACGCTCGGAAAATTCGCCACTAAAAAGCTTTCTCACAAAATATTCGCCATCGGAATATTTTCAACCGGAATATTCGCTCCTTGAAAATTTGCACTTGGTATATTACGACCAATTTACCATATAGTAGATGAGAGGCCGCTCCTGAACCAGATAGGAAAGTAGGTCAGGGAAATGCGCAAAGGGTATCCATTAGTTATCGTGCTTCATTTTTGGGGGATCAAATGACATATTCAAGGTCACAATTTTTGCCGTGTCAGATTACATTTTCAAGGTCAGGAGGTCCATGGTCCCATTTTTGTGTTGTCAAATTGCATGTTCGAGGCCATCCAAGTTCAATGGCCTCGATTGGTGTGGTATAAAATTACAATTTCAAGATCGTTGAAGGTTAATGGTCCCAATTGTGTGGTGTCAAATTACAATTGCAGGTCATCCAAGGTCAATAACCCAATTTTCAAAGTCAATGGAGCCAATATTTTGTTGTCAAATTAAATGTGCGAGGTCATTCAAATGTCAATGGTCTCGATTGGAGTGGTAATCAAATTACGTTTTCAAGGTCGTCCAATTGTGTGATGTCAAATTTCAATTTTAAATCATCCAAGGTCAATAACTCAATTCTCGAGGTCAACGGGGCCAATATTTTGTGTTGTCAAATTACTTTTTTTAGGTTATAAGAAGTCATGCCGTCCAATTACATTCTCAAAGTCATCCACGGTCAATGGTTTCATTTCTTGCAGTCTCAAATGTTCAGTTTTAGGTTTATTGGTTTTAGAAGACCTTGAGAATGTAATTACACAACAAAAAATGAGGCCACTGACTTATGATCATTGAAATATAGTTTGACACTGCAACAAGTAGGTACATTGAGCTTGAATGATCTTCTTGTAGTTAGACACTACATAGAAATCTATGAAATCTAATTTGAAATGACAAAAATATGAGTTCTTGACCTTGACCTTGAAAAATGTAATTTGAGACTGCAATACATTGGCATTATTAATCTAGGACAACCTTGAAAATGCAATTTGACGCAACAGAAAATTGGGTCATTGGCCTTGAAAATGTATTTGATGTATTTGATACCTCCAAAAACTAAATACGGTTACCTTGCCTTTATGTCCATTAACCTAGCAGAGCAAGGTCAGCATCAAACATATTGCATAATTAGGTGCTAATTAAGTGCCCTATCCCCGAATTAGATGCTTCCTATTTTTTAAATTATTACATGTTCTGCCAGGTTCATATGAACTCAGCAGAACTACCTCAAAAAACCAAGAAAATGTAAAGTGAACTAATTATGATTAGGTGCTAATTAGGTGCTAATTAAGTGCCCTCTATCCCCGAATTAGATGTTCCTTTTTTTTAAATTATTACATGTTCTGCTAGTTTCATGTGAACTCAGCTGAGCACTACCTTAAAAACCCAAAAAAATGAAAAGTGAACTAACTGTAATTAGGTGCTAATTATGTGCTAATTAGGTGCTACTTAAGTGTCTTATTCCCGAATTAAATGCTCTTTTTTTTTAAATTATGAATCTGGCAGAACGTGTAATAATTAAAAAAAAAGAGCATTTAATTTGCGGATAGGGCAGTTAATTAGCACCTAATTATAATTAGTTCACTTTTCGTTTTCTTGGTTTTTTGAGGTAGTGCTCTGATGAGTTCACATGTACCTGGCAGAACATGTAATAATTAAAAAAAAAGAGCATCTAATTCGGGAATAGGACACTTAATTAGCACCTAAGTATCACCTAATTATAGTTCACTTTTCATTTTCTTGGGTTTTAAAGGTAGTGTTCTGCCGAGTTCATATGAACCTAGCAGAACATGTAATAATTTAAAAAAAAAGGAGCATCTAATTCGGGGCACGTAATTAGCACCTAATTAGCACCTAAACATAATTAGTTCACTTTTCATTTTCTTGATTTTTTGAGGTAGTGTTCTGCTGAGTTTATATGAACCTGGCAAAACATGTAATAATTTAAAAAAAGGAGCATTTAATTCGGGAATAGGGCACTTAATTAGCACCTAATTAGCACCTAATTATGCAATATGTTTGATTGTGTTCTGCTGACCTTGCTTTCCTAGGTTCATGGACATCTTGCCTTTTGAACTTTACCTTGACATACTTTCTAAGGTCACCGCCACGTGGCCTATTTTCGAAAGTAACCGTCACGGGGCATGCCCCCCTTGATCTTCTTTTTAAACTCATACAAAGTACAAAGTCAATGGTCTCATTTTTTGTGGAGTCAAATTACATGTTCGAGGTCATCCAAGCACAACTGTTGAGGTGTTAAATTACATTTTCAAGGTCACTCGTCATTCTCTTGGTGACAAATTACAAATTCAAGGGCATCCAACGTAAATGATTAGGTTTTTGTGGTTGCAGATTACGTTTTTGTGGTCATTTAAGATCAATGAACCCATTTTTTGTGGTGTCAACTTACAATTCCAAGTTCAACCAAGGTCACTGGCCCTAATTTTTTGAAGTGTTAAATTACATTTTTAATGTTATAGGTCAACGACCTCTTTTTTAATTGCATTCTCAAAGTATCCAAGAGCAATAGACCCATTTTTTCGGTGGAAAATGTTTAAATTCAGTTTTATTGACTCGGGATGACCTTGGAAATGTAATTTGATACCACAAAAAATTGGTACATTGGCCTTGAATGGCCTCGAAAGTGGAATTTGACGCCGCAAAAAGGTGGTCACTGATCTTGTATGACCTTGAAAATGTAATTTTATACCCCAAAAAATGAAATATATGAAATAACTAAAGTTTACACTTTGAGCTTTACCTAGATCTACTTCCCAAGGTCACCGTCACGTGACAGGTAACCATGACCTAATTTCCAAGGTCAACATCAGGTGGCCAGAGACTTTGACCTGGTGTTCGACCTTGTATACGTAATGATAATTCGTACCAGAAATATTTGCCGTTGCAAAATCTTCCTCTGAACCTTGGAATATTTTCTCCAATTCGCCATCGGAATATTCGTACCAGAAGCAATTGGTGTTGGAATATTGGAAATTAAGGATTTTCTTGCGAAATAATCGCTGTTGAAAATTCGGCCGTCTAATATTCCCTATAAAAAACAGTCCATGAAATCTAATGGGACTCAAAATTTGTTATCGGAATATTCGTACTCGAAATATTCGCCCCTTGAAAACTCACACTAGAAATATTTTCACAATTACTCTATCGGGAAACTAGGACGAGGAACATTTAGCACTTACTTTAAAGCAGGCTCTTTATCAAATTCCTTTACAACTCAAATAGCCGTGTCCTGTAACTTTTCCTGGAATATTTTCAGTAGTCGATATCGAAATCCTCCCCTGAAGGACACTCTTTTCAATAAAATTCAGTGAAGGTTAACTTGGTCATCAATCGGAAAATTCGGATCGGAAAAACGTTGTTTCTACAAAAAATACCGTCAGAATATCCCCACCCGGAATATTCGCAACCGAAGGATATTCCATTCCAATTCAATAGAGGAATATTCACATTTTTCGTAAGAAAAAAAGGGCCATTGTAACTTTTAGAAGCGGAATATTCCTGGAAAGTTTCACTCTGGAATATCAGTCGAAGGATTCGTCTGGGTGGTAGTAAAATTCGCTCTTAAAATACACAGCATATTATAGTCAGGGAATATTTGCGCTCACAAAATGTTATATTTGCCCCGAGGTATATTTTCTTCTCACAACACTGGACAGCACTGGACGGTATATTCGCTCCTGAAAAGTTTCGGAATATTCAAAAACGGAATTTTTTGTCCAAAATATGCATCTCTGAGTACTGGTCAAGTTAATTTCCAGTTATTCGACCCTGAAATTTCTGCCACTTGGGTCTACATACATCCGTGCTCAAGGATATTCCGCAAAGGACAATTGATCTCTGTAAATTACGTCACGCGAATTTGGTTCTGGGAAGTAACTCTCCCCCAAAAACATTCATTTGCAATATATTAACCACGCAATAAATTTTCATCAGAATATCCACTTCGAGAAACTTCACTTCGGAGAATTTGCCTCAAGTATGACTTTCCGCGGGATATTCTCGACAATGTTTGCATTTCTCCTCAGGCTATTCGCGCCTGGAAAATGAACTCCGGGAATATTCTCATTGGGGGAATGTAAGTGCAATTTCGCTCCGCCAAACCCAAGTTGCCATTTGGGATCCTCCCTGAAGTATTCGTTGTCAGTAACATTTAATCCCTTTATGATACTAGAAAAAGGAAGCACTCAAGTATTTTGCGCCCTAAAATTGTTCCTTGGAACATTCGTTCTCCTCGGAATATTCTCTCCTTTAAAAAATCAGTGACGGTTAATCCGCCCCTCAAAATTCGCAGTCGGCATGTTCACCTCACAAGAAGTGTTCTTAAAAAAATTGCGTCAGGATATTCCCATCCAGAATATTCGCATTCGCTTTATTGGTCCTTGAATACAGGTACACTTGAATTTTTCCTAAACCTAACTCACTGTCAGAGTATTAGTCCTGGCAAAATACTGGCAAAAAAATGCGCCTTCGACTCTGGAAAAGGCTTCGGTCTAGGAATAATCGTGCTGACTAGAATGTATATTTTTCCCTAAGATTATTCGCCAATAGACAAATTCACTTCCCCTCCCCCCTGAAATTCGCTATGTATTATATCTTCTACAGTATATTCTCCTCGCTTTGAAAGGGAATGTGTGAAGAATATTCCAAGGGTTTGATTTTTCTTTCATAGGTAATAATTCTCTTGCTCAGAATGGGAATATTTTGTGTTCTTCTTCAGGAGGGGATATGTTGACGCCACTAACTTGTACGAGTTTGTGATGATTTTTTACGTTTAGACTGTAAGCATATAATTTCCGATGGCACATATTCTCAATTAAGTAAAAAAGTATTTGGGAAAGTTTTACCGAGCCTGAAAATTCCATTAGCACGTTCCCACACAATCGCCTTAATTAACCTTGAGGCAGTTTCAGACTGACTCGAGGAAATCAAACGTTAAATCACGCTGAGAGCAAGGGCTCCCATCAATAAGACTGATAGTGTTTATTGAAACCGCTATACGTGCGTCTGTAACACGGAGAGTTGGTTCGGTTTGGGATGTGTTAAATATCTAGATGTCACTAACTCGTACGGTTCCGTCCGCACGCTACATTTTAGCCGGCTGTAAATGTCGAGTAACTAACTAACTGTAAAGCAAAGCGGCGAAGTAATTATAACTGGCACACGAGCCATAATTCGTGGCATTTACGAGTTCAAATAATTCTACATCTAAATGAATTGGATGATAAAATTCGTTTCAAGAACGCTTTTATGCGCCTTTCTAGCGTCTTTGCGTAAATAAACGTTGCAAAGCGAGCTCTCTATATGAGATCATAAACCCCGAGAATGTTACTAGCTTCGCAATAAAAGCTCACACGTATTGTACGAGTAATACAATTGTTCGCATTAAATTTCCGCACATGTTGCTTTATCTAACTGGAAGATACCATGACAGCTTTCCATAACGCCACTAAAATTAATTATATGCAAATGAAAGTTGGCAAACGGAATTATGGCCAGTAATCGAGTTTTTGTCGAATTTCCCTTGAAAAGGAGGCCGTAAAGCGTAACTACGCGTAACTTAATTGTCGTACAAATGTATGAGACCGAGGCAATGGCAAATTTTTCTGTTACATAAAATCCCGCAACGCGAGTTTTCCTCTAATATGTTTTCTCCTCGAGCATTCAAAGTCTTAATGAGCTACGCAATACAATTAAGATGATGACAGCGTCTTATTTGTAATGTCTGGTATTCTCTGTTTAATGAATGTTTTTGTAGGTTAAATCGCTTTTCTTGGTTGCTTGAAGCCTTTCTCTTCGACATCCTGCGTCAACACCCAGCGCTTAATCTCCAGTTGAAGGTCTAGTGATTAATTGTGACAGCACGATCACACTCATAATTAATTTGCCACCGGAATGTGTTTCTTCTAGGAAAGAGGTTTCGAAATCTAATCGAGCGGCCCTTACCCAGCCCTTCATACGAGTCCACTTCAGCCTGCCTCTCCATCCGACCTTCTTATGTTGACCTTCTTTGCCGGAGCACTTCTGGTATTTTTAAAATAAGCACATTTATGGGAGTACGTTCGATGCAAATCAACTATTTAAATGCAAAAGGGGCCGTTGACGTTTGCGAATATAACACGAACTACTTGGGGATGTTTATGTATTCTTTATATGCAAATAGGCCTCTGATTTTGTATGATGTCGTATTGCGGTCGAGAAGGTCCGTCAGTTCTGGAAATGAGGCCAGAGGAGAAAACACGGACTAGAATGCACGGCACGACTGAAAGTCGACAGCTCGGACATTTACTTCAACCCTTAAAGGCGGTCTATCATCATCCATTCGGGGCGGAACTACCAAGCCCTAGATGAGATAGATGGTTTCGAAGTACTGTCTCCTTTAGGTGACTAATGACGTAATTCTATTTTCAGACTTATTTCAATAATGGGTAGAGCAAGTAATGGAATATTATCCTTTCTTGATCAGTATTCCCTACCAGGTCTCTTCTCGAAATGTGTAATGACTAAATTGCACTTGGTTCATAATTTAAAATCGGGGGGTCTGGGGGGTGCTAAAGCGTATTGGTTGAAAATGAAAATAACTATTGTAGACAGGGAGGACCACCAAATTTCCTTTTACTGGCGAGTACTTGTGACTGTGGGGGGAGGGGGGAGTAAAACTTTCAGTCATAAGGACTGTGTTTACACTAGAAACAAGATTTTCAAACAACTAGGAAAACGTTATATCTTTTTCTTGCACGCTTTGCTTTTCCTTTCTTTGTAAAATTTGAAACGCATAGCTTGTCATTTTTTAATAGTAGGTTAGGTTTGCAACACATCACTCCTCCCCTTTAGGCTTTCACTTTTCACTCGGATTATTTAATTTATATCGAAGTCAAGGTTTCACGAACGAAAATTGCCCACAAACAAGGTTATATCACAGGCACCATAAAACAAGGTCACTCCTTAGTTGCATTAGTTTCCTGTGAAGAAATCCCAGGGCGCGAACTTGCACCATAAAACAAGGTCACCTCTTTGTTACGAAAGCCTGAAACCAGATCGCGACATCGGTCCAAAATTCGAAACTAGATGAGAATCAAGATGAGTTTGCACTGTTATCTGACTGAGAAGAGACGATTGTAAATCGCGCTCTAACAATGCCGGAGTGGCGGGTTTAACACCGCTCTGATCCTCTCCAGTTACCTGTCCCTCCAGTAAAGCAGATGTGCCGGTTGCATTACCGCGCTCTTCCCCAGTTACCGTCCGTGAATTAAAAGCGCACGGCCGTATAGCCGTGCCGTTAATTGAGGTTACAGCTCTAGCATCCAGTTGGAACCCAACGGAAAATGCGAAAGGCGGACTCAACCTGGGGATTGGCGCACAAATACCTATGCACAAAATAGGCACAAATAGGGTATTAGGGTCATATTGGTACAAGAATGATAGTGTGCTAGCCTTAAGTTGGAACCAGGGTTGGAACCTAACGGAAAATTTTGACTTCTGAAACGAAAGGCGGACACAACTTGGGAATTGGGGCACAAAAGCACAAAATGGGCACAAAACTATAGCACTTGTGTAATATCAGTACGAGGATGCTCGTGCTCTAACATTGGGTTGATTCCTCTGAGACGAAAGGCACACACAAGTTGGGGATTAGCGCACAAATAAGCACAAAATAGGCAGAAAACTATAGTATTAATGTCATATGGATACGAGGATGATGGTGTTCTAGCATAAAGTTGGAACCTAACGGAAAGTTTTGGGTTTCTCTAAAACGAAAGGCGCGGAACTACACTATTAATGCCATATGGATACGAGGATAAAGGTGTTCTAGCATTAGGGTGGATCCTAACGGAACATGCGAATGGCGGACCGCACAAATAGGCACAAAATAGAGCACAAAACTATAGTTTTCGTGTGATATCGGTACATTGGATGATGGTGTTCTAGCATTAACTTGAAACCTAACGGAACATTTTGACTTCCTCTGAAACGAAAACCGCACACAAGTTGGAGATTGGCGCACAAATAAGCACAAAATCACCAGAAAACTATAGTATTAGTGTCATATCGGTACCAGGATAATGGTGTTCTAAGAATTAAGTTGGAACCTAGTGGAAAATGCGAATAGCGAACAAAACTTGGGGATTGACGCACAAATAAGCACACAATAGGCACAAAACTATAGTATTGGAGTGATATAGGTACGAGGATGATGGTGTTCTAGCATCAGGTTGGAACCTTACGGAAAATTTTGACTTCCTCTGAAACGAAAGGCGCACACAACTTGGGGATTAGCGCACAAAATAGGCACAAAATTATAGAGTATTAGTGTCATATAGGTACGAGGATGATGGTGTTCTAGCACCACGTTGAAACCTAACGAAAAATTTTGACTTCCTCTGAAACAAAAGGCGCATATAACCTGGGGATTGGCGCACAAATAAGCACAAAATAGGCACAAATAGGGTACTAAGGTCATGTCGTTACGAGAATGATGGTGTTCTAGCACCAAGTTGGAACCTAACGGAAAATTTTGACTTCCTCTGAAACAAAAGGCGCATATAACCTGGGGATTGGCGCACAAATAAGCACAAAATAGGCACAAATAGGGTACTAAGGTCATATCGGTACGAGAATGATGGTGTTCTAGCACCAAGTTGGAACCTAACGGAAAATTTTGACTTCCTCTGAAACGAAGGCGCACATAACCTGGGGATTGGCGCACAAATAAGCACAAAATAGGCACAAAATAGGGTACTAAGGTCATATCGTTACGAGAATGATGGTGTTCTAGCACCAAGTTGGAACCTAACGGAAAATTTTGACTTCCTCTGAAACGAAAGGCGCACACACCTTGAGGGTTGGCGCACAAATAGGTACAAAATAGGCACACAACTATTATAGTTCAGTGTCATACAGATACTAGGATCATAGTGTTGCAGCATTAAGTTGGAACCTAACGAAAAATGTTTACCTCTTCTGAAACGAAAGGTGGACACAACTGGGGAATTGGGGCACAAATAAGCACAAAATGGGCACAAAATTATAGTATTTGTGTAATATCAGTGCAAGGATGCTCGTGTTCTAGCATTAGGTTGATTTTGTCATCCTCTGAGACGGAAGGCCCACACAACTTGGGGATTAGCGCACAAATAAGCACAAAATAGGCACAAATAAGGTATTAGGGTCATATCGGTCCGAGAATGATGGTGTTCTAGCATTAATTTGGAACCAAACGGAAAATTTTGACTTCCTCTGAATCAAAAGGCGAACACACCTTGGGGGTTGGCGCACAAATAAGCACAGAATAGGCACAAAACTATAATTTTATTGTCATATCGGTACGAGAATGATGGTGTTCTAGCATTAAGTTTACACCTACGAAAAATGTTAACTTTTCTGAAACGAAAAGTGCATATAACTTGGGGATTGGTTCACAAAAACCACAAAATAGACACAAAACCATAGTATTAGTGTCACATATGTACGAGGACGATGGTGTTCTAGAACCAAGCTGGAACCTAACGGAAAATGCGAAAGGCGAGCAGAACTTGGGGATTAGCGCACAAATAAGCACCAAATACGAACAAAACTACCTGTGGATACCATCCCGGCGATGTACATCCCGGCGGCGTACAGCACCCCGGCACCGTTTTCCCGGCGACAACCCATCCCGGCGACTATTACTTTCCCGGCATCAATTATCCCGGCAATGCACATTTTCCTAACCACGTCTGTTCAGGCCCATTTTTCTTTTTTTTTGGACATAAACAATGATATACTTTAGAAGTTGTTGTCAAATTAGGTACCGAAAGTGTTTGTTATAGTCGAAATATGCAAGGAAGCTCAAATAAGCCTTCTTGTTTACACAATTGCCAGCGGCGCAAATGACGCATTTTTTAAAATTGCGTTTTACCGTTTACCTACGCAGGTATATACCATAAAACTATAAATGGCATAATTTCAACTTGATACTATAGTTCCTATTCAGATTGTATTATAGCTAGAAAGTATAAATCACACTCTATCCAGTAACAAATGAGAGAACTTAATTCCGGTGAATTGTTTCAATATAATAAACATAAATTGATTTCATATGTTTACCGCGTCTTAAATGCCGTTTGATAAAGGAACATACCAAACCGAACTTGGGACAGTTGCACTCCGGTAACTTTAGTCTAACGCCTGGCACGAGGGACACCCTACGCTTATTGGTTTGAAGTCCTCGCGCCCGGATCCTTGGCGAGTAGTAATATATAGCCGCTCCGAAATCTCACTAGATGAAAATCCTTAGAAAAGTCACTAGAATTGAGTGGTTCTGAACTGTGGTAGCGAGGTTTGCGCCTGTGCTAACGTCAAGGGGGTCGAGGTTTGCGCTCGAGATAAAGTATCGGAGGTTTGCGTCCGAGCTAAAGTAAGTCGGTTTGTGCCTGAGGGTTCTTGTCGATGGTAGTGTACGGCCGATTCTAAATCTCACTAGATGAAAATCCCCCTAGAACAGTCACTAGAATTGAGTGGTTCTGAACTGCGAGGGTTGCGCCTAAGCTAACGTCAAGGTTCTTGTCTAAAACGAATATATGACTGTTTCTAAATCACACTAGCGTTAAGAGGTTTGAGCCTGGGCTAAAGTAATTTGATCATGTTGGAGGTTTGCGCTCAGGGATAAAGTATCAGAGGTTTGCATCCAGGCTAAAGTAAGGTTTTCGCTCGAGATGAAGTGGTTTGTTTATGAACTGAAGGTGGTATATAAAGGATAGGAATGAGTGCTGTAATATTCATCTTGGTATAGAAAGAGCATCCGTTACAATGACAAAAACAGCATCAACCACAACAACAACAACATTTGTAAATGTGAGCCGAAACCGCAACAGAATTGAGGATTTACTTACGAAAATAAAGAGATTAAAATGGGACCTGGAGGTATTCGAGGTGCAACGAAAATTGAGTAAAGTGCGCTTGCACACAAGAAGTTGAAAGAGCCAACGTCTATCAAAATTAGCGCCTGAGTCGATGGTTCTTGAGGTTTGCGTCCGAGCTATTTGGGTCGGAGGTTTGTTGTCAGGTTACGGTGAAGTTTCAAGGTCGTTTAAAGCAATTTGATCGTGGTAGTTTACTTCCGGGGTAGGATAATTTGATTGGGGCCTTCAAGTAACTAGGTTTGTATCTGTGCTGCGTGAGTTCGAATGTTTTGCTTGTACGGTTCTGGACTGGGGTTTGTAAAACTAGTAAAGCTACTCTCGATAATGTAGCACCGAAATCACACTAAGTTGCTTTCGGGGTTTGCGTCCGGGCTAACAATTCTATATCCTGTATTAGATGTCAATCACCGTGCAGAAATCTATTACTGAAGATTTCAAGGTCACACTTTGGAAATATAAGGTGAGCTGCAGGGCGTTTTTTCATTCAGTCCGATAGTGCTTTCCAAACAGTTAAAAAATGGATCTTAATGCGCTCAACAATGGAACATTCTGTAAAGCATTTAAGACCGTCAAGGATATGGCAGTGGAGGAAAAGTTTAAAATTCTGAATATCGATATCATAAACACAAAGTATGGTGACCGAATAGTACTGGAAACAGAAAATTATAAATGCGTACTGCTGAGCGAGTTCCAAGAATTAATGAAGACAAACGAGGTGTTCATTACAAGTGCAGGACCGTCAGGAAAGACCACAAACTTAAAATTCATGTAAACATTAGCTATTTTTGAAAAAAGATTATGTAAATAGTGTTGTAAATAAAACCATTAGACTACAAATAATCGTGTTTCATTAAGAAAAAAAAAGCCATCTCTGGTCATCCTTTGAATTCCATCCCGCCTCTTGTGTTGAAACATTTAGTTCGCGCTGCAATCCCCCCGAAGGTGTGGGTTGCAAATATCCCTTGGATCGTTAAATGGGCTCCAACCACAACGTATCTTTGGTGCGGAAAAACGACGAAGGGCATCGAGGGAGATTCAAGTTGTTTTGCGTCCCTGTAATCAATAATTCGCCCGTTACGATAAAGTTTCAACCATGGGCTCCACCGGAGCGGTTGGTGGTGGAGGCCGTGTAGGTTCTGTAGTTCTGTCTCATTCCCTAAAAATCCAATGTGGCGCCCATAGATATACGAAAGTAGTAGTCTGTATCTAGCTTCTACATCTAGCGTGTTATGGAATTTCCGATAGCAGATTCAGACACTGGGTACGTTTACGCAGATCCCAATGGTGCACGCATTTGAACCACCCTGTAGTATCGCAACAATTTAATTTTGTGCTGTAGTTTATTGATAGCATCGAACAACACTGATCTGGCGAAATTTTCACCTTGCCACCCTAAGTTTTTCACGTTAGAAGACCGGTACTCGGTTAAATCCATCCACTCAAAACACACCGCACAAAATTTCGGGTCAGTAACTCAAAAACTTTCTGTTCGTGTGTCTTCGTGAGTTTGAGCTCGACAACTTCCCACGGAACACCCGAAATTTTGGACCACGCACTTTAGTCTCTCGTGATCACCAACCGAATGCTCTACTGCTATCTCTCCGGGACCCGTCCCGACTCTTGCAATTTTACTAAGACCGCTGACAAAATGGTGCTAATAAGTTCAAGCGCCAATTTTTTTTTCGATTCGTTTAATCCAACGAATTACGCGCGCGTTAAGGCTATCAAATTGCGTGTTTACGAACCCAGTAAATTTGGAGTTTCACGTTACTTTAGGCAAGCCGATTGGCAGTAGCAGTACAAAAGAGTGATTGTTAAACTAAACTAAGTAAATTCACAGTAGTAGTCATTTTCGAATAACTAGGTCTGAAGTTTTGGCGAGATTATGTTTACGTGAACCCTAAAAGGAAAACAATAAGGCCATGCATGCAGCCACTCCATCTTTTCTTAAGCTAAAACGGTAATGGTACACGAAAGAGGCGATTTGTGGAGTACTCGCTAATGTTGACGTGTAATACGCACCTGAACCGCACCATCTACTAAGTGCCATCAGACCAGGCCCGTTAATTAACGCCATGCTTTTAGGCAACCGCTTTAGCATAGGTGTGTATACTTAAGGAAAGCCGCAAACCACACGACGTTAACACAATAATGACTTTAAGTTCCTAAAAGGGGATTAAAGTAAACTTGCTAATGAATTGCGGAGCTGTAAGTTTTCAAGTCCATTCCGAGGACAGAAAAACAGAGATGGATTGTGCAATTTGTCTGACACCACGAGACCGCTCCCCATTACATCTCGTCGAAGTTTTCTTTCAATTTGTCAGTGGAACAAACAAGCAGCGTTCTTTTTCCGTTGATCGATCGACAAAAAATGATTGATTCATACTTATTAATTACGCTTACCGCGTTAATGTAATTGATGAGGCTCAGTCCGCCGTCCCAGGGCTGTTCGCGTTCGCACGACACGTTCGAAATTTTCAGGGAGTGCGATTGCTCGAGGGTCTGCAGTCCGACGGCGAAGACGAACACGGAGTCGTAGATCAGCGCGGCTTCCGCCTGAAACAAAATTGAAAGTCGGCAATCGCTTAATTCAGTACGCCTTCGTGGATTTATGCTTTCAACTCAACGCACAAACGTTGCGTTTAGCTTTAATTTACGACCGTAGGGTGGCGGATTACTTAGAGTAAATCGAGCTGCACTTCATCTGAAGGGCAGCGCTGACCTAGAAACAACTCGAGTCAACTGCTGGATGGCGTGTTACCAATGAGATTGGTGGAGATTCGCTGCGTGTCTAAGGAACACTAAACATACTGACCGCATTTCTCCATTCGATGCTTCCCCGGACATTAGGACTTCAGGATGACCGCCAGGGAATGTTTCGTATTTACAACTAGAGAACAATTAACAATCAAACTCGTGGCTTCTCTCAATGTAAAAGTTACTTTCAAATTTGAAAGGCACATCGCAAGTTTCGGCGTTTTAAAAAAAGGAGCAATAAAATTCTTAGGAAAACTCATGTTTCAAAAATGAATATTGGAGCTACTGGCTGTAATCGAGAATGTCTTTCGGAACGGTTTTTTTCTAGTGTGTTTAATTAGAAAAAAACTTCAATTCTAAGATTTAATAGCAATTTTTCATTAAAACTGCCCACAATTGAGTATTTTTGTATTTTGAGTGTTTGGAATGTGTTTAGTAATTTGGATATTTTGAGTATCTAGAGTATTTTGAGTATCTTGAATATCTTGAGTATCTTGAGTATCTTGAGTATCTTGAGTACCTTGAGTATTTTGACTATCTTGAGTATGTTGAGTATTTTAAGTATCTTGAGTATCTTGAGTATTTTGAGTATTTTGAGTATTTTGAGTATTTTGAGTATTTTGAGTATTTTGAGTATTTTGAGTATTTTGAGTATTTTGAGTATTTTGAGTATTTTGAGTATTTTGACTATTTTTATTTTGAGTATTTTTATTTTGAGTATTTTGTGTTGGTATTTTGACTATTTTGATATTTTTTCTAATGTGATTAATTAAAGAAAACCTCAATTCTAAGATTTTTAATTTCATTGTTTCATTAAAACTGCCCGGAATTGGGCCTTATGGGTATGTTTGAGTTTTTGTATTTAGAGTGTTTTCAGAATGTTGAGTATTTCGAGTATTTTTTGTACTTTGAGTGTTTTGAGTAATTTGAGTATTTTTAGTATGTGCGCAGTGAATGTGTTAGACACCTTAGTATCTTACACTTATTGAACGATTTATTCCTTTATCTCTTTAGACCCTTGAGTGTCTTGAGTTGTTTGAGTGTCATGAGCTGCTTCAGTATTTTTAACTCATTGAACATCTAGACTGAAAAAGTATCTCTAGTAGTTTGTGTCTATGAGTGCTTTACATCAGTTGAAGGAATGTGCCTGAAGTACCTTGACATAGTGGAGCGACCTTGACATTATTCAGCGTTTTGATTGCTTTACTGTCTTAAGTGCCTTGAACCTCTTGAGCGTCTTGAGTATTTCACTACGTTAGGTACACGCAAAACGTCTTCAGTATTTTAGACTTCTTGAGCATTTTTATCGTAAAGGGTATCTTAAGTTGTGCCTATATTGCGTATACCTTGCGTAACTTGAGTATTTTGATTGCTTTCAATGTAGTGTGTGTCTTGAGTGCCTTAAGTATGTTGCACCCCAAGTGTTATTGGTGCCTTGAGTGCCTCGAGCTTCTTGACCATCGTGACTGTTTTGACTGACTTCGATGTTCTGGGCGTTTTGAGTGTCTTGAGCAATTTAAGTTCCTTGAATGTTTTAGTTATCTCGTGTACCTTGAGCATCCTTAACGGTGCCTTAAGTGCGCTTACTACATTAAGTATCTTGATTACCTTGAGCTCATTAAACGTTTAATGTTAAGGGCTTGTTGAATGCCTCGATCGTATTGAATGTCTTGAAATCCTTCTGTTTTTTGCGCTTCATCAATGTTTTGAACGTCCGCACTATTTTGAACATAGTGACATAGACCCATTGAATGCCTGGATTTATTTGAGTACATTGAGCGCCTTAGGTGTTTTTAACGCCAGTGTCTTAAGCATATTAAGTGTTTTGAGTGTCTTGAGTATACGTCTATGTGTCTCAGTGGTAGAGCGTTGGGCTACATAGCCGAGAGGTCGGGTGTTCTAAGGTAAGAATCTTTCATCTGTGGCAGAGATGGGAATTTTCTTAGATCAGTTTCGAGCAATCTGTCGGCTCCCCCGAATTAGGTTTTCTTCATTCGTATGGTAAATACCGGAGTGTATTCAACAAACTTAAGACCTTCTGTAGGGGCACTCGGTAATTGGGCGTTAGCATGTTGAGAGCCCAGAACAAGAGAGGGCAATAACAAAGACACATGCTTTGCTAGATCATATGCCTCTCCTCTGTTACTGAGATTTATCTGAAGTTCTGAATAGCTTTGGGCATTTCTTCCGTAGGTAAATGAATGAATGAATAATTAACCCAAGTTCTGTTCATCATTCAAACAAGTCAGCGAAACGAACTAAATATTTGCAAAATCGATGACAAAGGGAAAAAATCGCACCCGGTGGGATTTGAAACAACGTTTTTTCCATAAGCAATTAACCACTCACCGATTTACGACGTATCAAACTGTGAAATTAAAGTCCTCTTTTCGTTTATTAAATTATTTTCTTACATTAATAAGAGAAGAAAATCAATCAAGCACTTAAGAAAATCAAAAAATAATCAGAATCATACATTGTAAGAAACAAAATTGTTTTGTTCATTCAGTTAAAAGGTCCTCAAGGTCCTGCTTTTATTGATTATGCTCAAACTTTTGGGTTAATCGAAAAATAATTTTACCTTGATTGTCAAATTGACTCAGTTTCTATCGTACTCTACCCAATTGCTGTCACGTTTAAGAATGCTACGTCTAATTCTCAAATTCTGTCTCTTCAATTTGAGCTATTGTGTTTTAACGACGGCTAATAGGAGCGATGTTGCAATTCAATCGTGCGTTTCGCGCGTTATCTCTGCAATCTTTGGAAGTGAATCAACTTTGTATTATGTTTTCCAAGGAGAACGTCTAGACGCCCTACCGTTCGATGTGGTTAATCCCATTGTAACCTTCAACGTTAGCAACCCTATAATACCTACTCACCGATACGAGGAGAGAGAAACAGTTCGTAATTCAATGGGACGACTTCGAAGATTATGTCTTTGACAAGATAAAGAACAGCGAGTTATGGGTTCAAACAATGGGCAGCTCTATAGTTTTAATTATTACGAAGCAGAGTAATAGGTTAATTGACAACACCACGTTCGATTCGATTAGTGAGACTGCTGAGAGCTTTGGTATTGATGGGTCGATCGTAAGATGGATCCGAGCCATGCTCGAAGGCAGAGTCATTATATCCTCAATTGGGATGACGGAGATGAGCTCATCGGTTACTAGAGGATGTCCGCAGGGTGGGGTGTTGTCTCCACTTCTGTGGTGCCTGGTACTAGACGGGCTCCTCCGCATCTTGAACGAGGGGGGAGCGTATACACAGGGATACGCGGACGATCTCGCGATCGTCATAACTGGGAAGTTTCCAAACACCGTGAAAGAGCTCATGCAGGGGGCTCTCGAACAGGTGGATAGGTGGTGCAGTAGCCATGGCCTTTCCGTTAACCCGGAAAAGACCGAGGTTGTTTCATTCACGAATAGAAGGAGAGCGGATCTTGCTGGACTCGCTCTTCGAGGACGTCAACTGGGTCTGACCAGGTCAGTGAAATACCTGGGAGTCATCATTGACTCCCTCCTGACCTGGAAAGGACACATTGAGCAAGAAGGCCACTGCATGCTTTTGGTTGTACATGGGGCTTGAACCCTCGACTGGTATACTGGTTTTACACTGCAGTGATAAGGCCAATAATACTGTATGGTGCACTTGTATGGTGGCCTGCCATGCCCAGGGTAACCTACAGGAAGCAGCTAGGAAAGGTCCAGCGACTCGCCTGTCTGGGAGTCACCGGAGCCCTAAAAACCACGCCAACCTTGGCCATGGAGGCACTTCTGGCCTAGAGCCTTTACACTTAGCTGTGGAGGCAGAGGCTCGGAAGGCTTCCATACGGCTAAACGATTGTGATGAATGGAAGGATCGAAGCAGTCTTGGGCACGGGCGGATCTGGGAGGAAACCCTCAGGACCGATCCCCTCCTCGCAAGGAGGGACGTGATCCGGGCTATCTTGCGAAGACCAAAGCGTTATAAAGTCATTCTCCCGGATAGGGAGCAGTGGCTGAACTCGGATTGCCCGTTCCTCAAACCTGAGGGGCTCGTGTGGTTTACAGACGGGTCCCAAACAGAAAGGGGAACGGGCATGGGTATATATGGTGATCGACCGAGAGCCAGCGTCAGCGTCTCCCTTGGTCAGCATAGCACCGTGTTTCAGGCAGAGATGTTAGCCATCATGACCTGTGCACAGGAAAACCTCCGTAGAGGTTACCGTAACAAGCATATATACATATGCAGCGATATTCAGGCGGCGTTGAGGGCCCTGTCGGTAGACAGGTTCCGATCAGCTACGGCGCTTGATTGCAGACGAACCCTAGATAGATTAGGTGAGTCTAATAGGGTAAGCTTGATTTGGGTGCCAGCGCACTGCGGAACAGGGGGCAACGAAAGGGCGGACAAGTTGGCTCGCGAAGGCAGTGGTGGAGTCTTTGTCGGGCCCGAGCCTACCCTAGGGATTGCTCCCTCCGTTGTTAGGGCCAGGATTAAAGATTGGTTGACCAGTCAATTCCAGGCTCAGTGGCAACAAGTAACCGGACTCCGGCAGTCCAAGGCCTTTCTAACAGGGCCCCTTGGCAAATCGGGGTCTTCTAAGCTTCTAAAACTGAATAGAAGCCAGATTAGGAAGATCACCGGTGTCCTTACGGGACACTGGATGGTCAACTATCACCTGCATAACATTGGGCTCGCGGAGGAGTCCACGTGCAGGTTCTGTGGCGAGGCAGATGAAACTACCGAGCATGTGGTCTGTCACTGTGACGCTTTGATCAGGGACAGATATCAACTCCTTGGAGACAGATACCTGGAACCGAGGAGGGTGAAGCAACTTCGGATAAACAGGGTCCTATCCTTCATTGAGAGGAACGGGCTCTGAACTCAGTTGCGAAGAAAGGGGGTAGGCACAATGGGCCTCTGATGTGCCTAAGTACTGCCGGTCGGGCTCCCCTGAGAATAGAATAGAATAGAACGGATACCTTTTCGGTTCTGGTAAATTGTAGGTGTTTTCTGGGGTAGTTTACTTCCGCCCCAGAGAGCTGCCAGAAGTGGACTTAATATTAAGTAGGGTCCGTTAACTTGCCCCCCCCCCCCCACTGAGAGATTTGATAGTCGTATTATTTTGAAATGAATGCGCTCGTTATGCGCTCATATGCGCCACCGATAATAACTCTTGCGCCATTATCGTTTTTTAGAAATCCGAAAAAACATTTGGGGGGGCCAAGTAAACGTAGCCCCCCCCCCCCAAGTACGTATTTTGTCGCTTGTAACTAGGTCACCTGATACATTAATTGATCAATTGCGCCACTTGAATTAAAGCTAGTGCCATTACGGTTAAGCCGTGACAAATTTTCAAAAAGTGGGGGGGGGCACCTTAACGTTTTTAAAAGTTACTTTTTTTAACATCTTTTCATACGAAATTGTACTCTCAGGTATGCGCTAAAGTGCTCCGTAAAAAGATATTTTTGCGCCATTCTTGTTTTTTGATTATCCTTAAATATATTTGGGAGGGGCTAAGTGAACGGAACCCCCCATAACGCATTTTGCTACCGGTATTTGTGCCACTTGATACATCTGGTTATGCGCTCAATTGCGCCATTTGAATTAAAGCTAGCGACATTACGGTTAAGCCATTAAAAATTTTTAAAAAGTGGAGGTTAACTTAGCGTTTTCAAAAGTTACGTTTTTAACATGTTTTTTTGCCCTACCTTGTACCTTTCACCATGCGCTCAAATGCGCCGTAAGCAGACATGTTTGCGGACCCCTTTGCAGTATACACTGTGTCCAAGATATACACATCCGAAACTATATTAAAGGGCTATTATGATGCTTTCAAGATAACCAGATTCTCTTTACTTCCGAAACTTGCGAAAATACCTATCGGACACATTTTTCATTTTGCAGGAACTTTGTTTGTAAAGTTGATGATGATTTCTCTGAAACGAGACGTTGTATTGAAAATCTCTCAACGGTGTCTTGTAGAGCTCAAAAAGTGGCCACGAGAAAGTGTTTTTTACTTTTTATTTCTGTTCAAATAACATAAAAAAATTTAAAACGATATCGGCGCAAATTTCGGTTTTTCTCGTATATCTTCGAAAGTAATCGGCTTTTTCTGGTGTACTTTAAAGTGTGATAATAACTCTTTCATTGCACAACTTTTCGCTAATTTGACGTCGTCGTATCTTTTTTGGTTTCCAAAATTCCCATGATAGACATCTTTATCTTGGACACTGTGTCTCTTGGGGAGCTTTAGTTAAAATGGCAGATATCGACATGTGGGCATCAAAAGAACTGAAATTTCACGTAGAATCCGAAAATGCAATAAAAAATAGGGGTTGCCATTTAAAATGTTACTGAAATGTCTAGCCACTTCCGGCATTTCCGGAAGTGCGGCCATTTTGTAAATATTTTACATCGATTCGGCCTTCAGAGTAACTCCTAAGTACACATTTTTAAAAACCTACCTATTTTACTTTCCCAGAAACGTTCAACTAAAGCTCCCCAAAAAACACCCTGTATAGTGTTTCTGAAACACTATAATGGCGCAAAGATTTTTGTTTACGACGCATTTTCGCACTCCACGATGTAGTAGAAAAACATGTTAAAAAACGTAACTTTTGAAAACGTTGTTAGCCTCTCCACTTTTTAAAAAAATTTTATGGCTTAACCGTAATGGCGCTAGCTTTAATTCAAGTGGCGCAATTGAGCGCATAACCAAATGTATCAGGTGACCTAGTTACAAGGGACAAAATACGTACTGGGGGGGGGGGCTACGTTCACTTGCCCCCCCCCCCTCAAATGTTTTTTCGGATTTCTAAAAATCGATAATGGCGCAAGAGTTATTATCGGTGGCGCATATGAGCGCATAACGAGCGCATTCATTTTAAAATAATACGACTATCAAATCTAACAGTGGGGTGGGCCAAGTTAACGGACCCTATTAAGTAGGAATAGAGGATTTCCTGTGTGATATTTACATGACTTTTGACATGACAACATAAAATTGGTCACTGGGGCTTGGTCTATTTGGTCCATCTGCATGTATTAAACGGACCCACGCAGCACAGATACAAACCTAGTTACTTGAAGGTCCCGATCAAATTATCCTACCCCGGAGGTAAACCACCACGATCAAATTGCCTTAAACGACCTTGAAACTTCACCGTAACTTGACAACAAACCTCCGACCCAAATAGTTCGGACGCAAACCTCAAGAACCCTCGACTCAGGCGCAAACCAAATTAGTTTAGCTCGGACGCAAACCTCCGATACTTTATCTCGAGCACAAACCTCGACTCCTTGACCTTGACGTTAGCACACGCTCAAACCTCGCTAGCGCAGTTCAGAACCACTCAATCCTAGTGACTTTTCTAGGAGGATTTTAGTGTGATTTAGAATCACCCGTACACTACCATCGACAAGGACCCTCAGGCGCAAACCGAATTACTTTAGCTCGGACGCAAACCACCGATACTTTATCTCGGGCACAAACCTCGACCCCTTGACCTTGACGTTAGGACAGGCGCATGCCTCGCTACCGCAGTTCAGAACCACTCAATTCTAGTGACTTTTCTAGGGGGATTTTTCATCTAGTGAGATTTAGAATCGGCCGTACACTACCATCGACAAGAACCCTCAGGCACAAACCGACTTAATTTAGCTCGGACGCAAACCTCCGATACTTTATCTCGAGCGCAAACTACGACCCCCTTGACCTTGACGTTAGCACAGGCGCAAACCTCGCTACCACAGTTCAGAACCACTCAATTCTAGTGATTTTTCTAGGGATTTTCATCTAGTGAGATTTAGAATCTGCCATATATTACTAAAGACGTGCATTAAAAATAATTGGCAATTTGAGATACAGAAGCTGTTGTAGAGACAAATTTGTCGAATATGATATTTTAACTCTTACTCGTGTGTAACTAGGTAACTTTAAATCTAAGAAGATTGCCTATGAATAAATAAAAAATGCTGTTGTTAGTTATCTAAAGATTAAACCTTTTTATCCTTTTAAGGAATTTTTACTTGCCAATATTTTGCTTAAGGGTTGTACTGTATTTTAACTTGAATTGTTATTAATATATCTAAAATTCACTTTTAGTAAATTAATTATGCACGAGTTTAGTAAACGCATTATGTTAAAGACATTGATCCAGTTTTTACCATGAGGGCTTGATAAACAAACAAACAAATAAATAAATAAATAAATAAATAAATAAATAAATAAATAAATAAATAAATAAATAAATAAATAAATAAATAAATAAATAAATAAATAAATAAATAAATAATTAAGTTAACTAATTAATTAATTTAATAAATCAGTAAATAAAGCAACCCGCAATATCCGAATGTCTTAAATATAACATTGGTCACCGTGCACATCCTAAGTATCTTGAGCACTTTGAACATTTTGAGCACCATAAGTATCTTGGGCACCTTCAGCTTTTTAACACCTTGAGCACTTTGATCAAATCGTGCTATCATGAGCACCTGTCTCATTGAGCTCTGGAGTATCGTGAGTAGCTTAAGCATCTCGAGCAGCTTCAGAAGCCTAAGCACTTTCCGTTTCGTTTTTCTTTCGTGTCCGTTCCGTTTTCATTCTGTTTCTGATCCGTTTCCGGTCAATTTCCGTTCCCATTTCGATTCCGCTCCGTTCCGCTTCATTTCCGTTTTCGTTTCGGTTCCGTTCCGTTTCCGTTCCATTTCCGTTCCGTTCCGTTTATGCTCAGTTCCCGTCACCGTTCCGTGTATGTTCAGTTCCCGTCACGTTATCGTCTCCGTTCCGTTCCAGTTCCATATTCTGATCCTCACAATCGCTCTCTTTTCCACTCTCGCTGACAACTGCCAATAAAACGTTTTCCAGTGATAGCCAATTTCTGTTTTAAAATACATCCGGACTGTACAGAATTAGAGATCTTAAAAAATCGGTTCTGGGGAGAATTGGGTCGGCTTTACTTGACTGTTCCGTTTAAAATCACCGCGCTATCATAATAAAAAATGAACGCCTCGTAAAATTTTGAGCTGCCACAGATTTTTCATAAAAAAGAAAGCGAGCAGCTAATACACGATCGCTTTATCGTCATAAACTACGGTTTTGGACGCGTCGACTTTTGAAGAATTTTGGTTTCGGCCGTAATAAAAACATCCGGCCTTATCTCACTTCGGTGCAGATGGCAAGAGGAAATCATGCAATTTTCTCGACGATCATTGAACGCTCCGTAAAATAAGACACGTAAAAGCGTAATGAAGTTGAAACTACCGTCTGTATTTTCTGATATTGCCGTTCGACATATATCGTGTTACAGGGGTTCCAGTTCACTTCCTTAGGGCTGATGAGAGGAAAGGTAAATTACCACGTTCTCGCTGCGTCGTCGAGCAGTTTCTGACTGAAGGTATACTGATTTCGCTCGGAAAAGAAACTACTGAAAAGAAAACAACTGCCTCACAAACTTAATTAAGCGTAGGCCTGGAGGAATTCCAACAACTCCAATCCTTTACTGTCAACGTAAAGTTGTCAGAGTTCTGAGAGATTTGTTTATGCGTTCATGTTTTTTTCTAAATCCTACGAGAAATTATTAACAAAGAGGGCTACGAACTTCTGGGAGAATCTGTTTTAAAATTCTATTTTAAGTTGAATGAAGCTGAAACCTCCCGGGAAGTTATCTACAGGTTTACAAAAAAAAATGCGAAAAGCTTGGAGTGGCGATAATAAAAGATACACGCTGCCCACACGGTTATATAAATACGTGACTCGGAATTGAAATTTACCGGGCCATTCTTAATTAATCCCATTAAATTTAACGTACAGTCTACAGTTCAAACCTTCCGGATTTTATTTTTGTATCACTTCAGAGGGAAGTATATAAAGTTTGTTGGAAGAGATAAAGTAAATGGAGAGAAGCAAAGCAAGTTAGCTAACAATAATATGAAAGCTTTAAATTTTGAAACTTGGACCAGTGGCAAACGTTCGAATAGCTTCAAACTGCATAAGACATCGCTGCTCCGTATCGATTCATTACGTCGCGGTTTTGTGACATCAACCCTTCACCGCGATCACACATTGCGCTTTCTGTTAAAACTTTTTTTTTGTATGTGTGTTTATACAGCTTAATTTTACTTGTGCGATAATAGCACTGTAAATAATTTAAGGACTGTCGCTCTACTGAATACTGCGTTACCTCGGCAAGGCCATAGAAGCATGGGTTGCTAAGAAAGAATTAAGAAACGCAAATTGTAAAGCGTAGTCATTTTGCACTCACGGTTTGTGTACCCTGGTATTTATTATCCACGTTCTAAAAATTTGAAAAGCTTCTAAAAAAATGTAAGCAGGCGTTCAAATATGAAATCCTGACATATTTAAAATTCTTTGATTCTGAAAGTATTTAAGATGCTTAATACTTTTCGCCGAAAACGTTAGAATGAAATTTTCTGCTAAGAAATTCTGAAATAAGTTGTTTATTTTAATTTAAACTTGTTTATCACCAAAATTGTAAGGTAGTTTCAAAATTCTACTGTAATGCACCAGAATCTGTTTTGTTTAATTTACTGGTCTTGAAACGAATTGATTTATAATAGTTAAATATTATTAGTCACTCACCTATACACAACTTATAACAGCGGGAACTATTTATTACTTTGGTATCAAAATTGGAACTGTCCTAAAACGCAGATATATTAAACTCGAGCGGACCCGAGTGGTCGCGAGTCTCGAATGTTCTAGAACAAAACACATAATATTTCCCGGAAAGCTTGCGTCACATCCGTCTGTGTTATGAATACGTGCAGAGAGCGGTCGTCGGATTTCAGTTTCCGTAAAATGACAGAAGAACTTGAGCAGTGATTTTGCATCAAATGTTGCTTGGCGATGCCCAACGCAAGATTCAGCAAGCTCGCCCAGAAACGGCCGTTAAGGAGTAAACTCCCGTCATCCCTGAGGTCAAAAAAGCACAAAGGAGTACTACCAGGAAGTTCTTCGCCGCCGCTTTCGTGATGGTGTGCCACACAAACGACCGGATTTGTGGGCAGCTCCATCACGATAACGTACCCGCCGATTCTCCGCATTTAGTTCAGGATTTTTCTGAATACATTTCTGTGGTTCGTCATGTCCTCGACATGGCTCTGTGTGACCTTTGGCCAATTCCCAAGCTGAAAATGCTGCTAAAAAGAACTCAATTCGAGTCACGAGGGCGCACCATGCAGAATACGACGGCATGGCTGAGTGGAATTCCAAAAACTGAGTTCTAAAAATGGCGTAAGGGCTGAGAGAAGTATGGGGCTTTTTTTCTCACAATCCAAATATACTGTCATTTAAAAATATACTTACGCCATCTATATATTTCCTTTGCAAACCCGTTTCGGTAAGACGTAAGTTATTTCTATGGTCGATTTGTTCTTGCCTTAGTTTTTATTTTCGCCGCTAGAGGCCATCCGAGTGTTACAGGTTTCATTTACGATAGTTCTTTGTTTCGCCGCCAGAGGCCGTGCGGATGTTTTCCGTCAAACTTCTAATTTTATCCTTTCTTTAATTTGGTGTTACGTACAGTTGCATTTTTTTCGCACATAGAAAATCTGGCATCCACGGTGGTTACGTGCAAATTATTTTTCACGATACGCCATTACTTGACTTATTGACTACCTGGATAAGGCCTTTCGATATTCGACATCACCATATTTCTTTGAAGTGTTTATATCTATTTCTGATGTGGCTGCTTAGTGACGTGTGCGTCGTAAAATAGTTTTCTCAAAGTTAACCTCGCGTTTATGCCTTCATGCACCGATTTGTACATGTGATTCGTTCGAGACAAAATTTTACTCGTGCTAGTGTAGTCATTCAAATTATTGATTCGTATTGAGTATCAATTACGGTTTTAGTATACGGTTTACCTTAGTGTCAGACGTTAGACATTGTTATTACAATATTCATGTGCCGCGCTATTCACTATCTCTTTTGTTTTTTGTTTGTATTTCTGACTGTTACAGATAAGGCAGAAAAGTACACATCTGAGCTCAAAAGTTATAACCAGAGTCCAATGGTAATATTTTTCGGCGTTTGATTGCATATTGGTACGTGAACGAAACGGGCACGGAACGGGAACGGAACGGGAAGGGGAACGCAACGGGAACGGAACGGGAACGGAACTGGAACTGAACAGGTACGGCACGGGGACGGATTGTAAACGGACACAAAACTTGAACGGAAAGCAAAAGTTTTGACTAATCCATTATTTTCTTAGCATTTGCAAACTTCTGAATTATGAAAAATATACATAAACGAAAAACAGCTCAAGATTTTAAATTTACTCAAAGTACTTAAGGTGGTTAAGATGCTCAAGCTACTCCAGATGCTCAAGGTGTTTCAGATGCTTAATGAACTGGAACAGAACGGGAACGGTACTAGAACGAAATGGGAAAAGAATGGGAACGGGAACGGAACGGGAACGGAACGGGAACGGAACGGGAACGGGAACGGAAGGGAACAGAACGGGAACGGAACGGGAACGGAACGATAACGGAACGGGAACGGTACGGGAACAGAACGGGAACTGAATTTTCTCAAAGTTAACGTCACGTTTATGCTTTCATGCACCCATTTGTACAGGTGATTCGTTGTCGAGTCAAAATTTTGCTCTTCTAGTGTAATCATTCAAATTATTGATTCGTATTGAGTATTAATTACGGTTTTAGTATACGGTTTACCCTAGTGTCAGACGTTGCTATCACAATATCTCTTTGCCGCGTTATTCACTATCACTTTTGTGTTTTTTGTTTGTATTTCAGTCTGTTACAGATCAGACAGAAAAGTACCTTTTTGACCTCAAAAGGTCGTTATTAAACTGGAACGGAAAGCAAAAGTTTTGATTAATCCATTATTTTCTTAGCATTTGCAAACTTCTGAATTATGAATAATAAACGTGTTGAAGCCTGTTTGAAACGGAACTGGAAAGGGAACGGAACGGGAACAGAACGGAAACGGAACTGGAACGGAATGGAAACGGGAACGGAACGGAAACGGAACGGAAACGGAACGGAAACGGAACGGAAACGGAACGGAAACGGAACGGAAATGGAACGGAAACGGAACGGAACGGAAACGGAAACGGAACGGGAACGGAACGGAAACGGAACGGAAACGGAACGGAAACGAAACGGAACGAGAACGGAACGGGAACGGAACGATAACGGAACGGGAACGATACGGGAACTGAACGGGAACGGAACGAGAACGGAACGGGAACGGAACGAGAACGGAACGGGGACGGAACGGGAATGGAACGGGAATGGAACGGGAGCGGAAAAAAAATTGTTCATACTGATGTATATACAGTTTTAATTAATTTCTATATGATATACTTTGTTGTATAGAAAGTTAGTGACGTGTGTATCGTAAAAGGGTTTTCTTAAAGTTAACGTTGCATTTATGCTTTCATGCACCGATTTGTACAGGAGATTCGTTGTCGAGGTAAAATTTTGCTCTTGCTAGTGTAGTCATTCAAATTATTGATTCGTATTAAGTATTACTAGTGTCAGACGTTAGACATTGCTATCACAATATTTATGTGCCGCGCTATTCACTATCCTTTTTTTTTGTATTTCTGTCTGTTACAGATAAGGCAGGAAAGTACTTTTCTGAGCTCAAAAGGCCGTTATAACCAGAGTTCAAGGGTAATATTTTTTGGCGTTTGATTACATATCGGGAACAGAACGGAAGAGTACGGAACGGACACGGGAACGAAAGGGAACAGAACGGGCACGGAACGGGAACGGAACGATAACGGAACGATAACGAAACAAGAACGGAACCATAACGGAATGAGAGCGAAAAGTGAACGCAATCGAAACGGCACAGAAACGGAAATGAAACGGAAACGGAACGGAAACATAACGGAAACGGCATGAAAACGCAAACGGGAACGGAAGGGAACAAACGGCCACGGAACGGAAACTGAACACGAATGGAACGGGAACGGAACGTGAACGGAACACGAATGAACCGGGAATGGAATGGGAATGGAACGGAACGGAACGGGAGTGAAACGGGAACGGAACGTGAATGGAACGGGAACGCTAACGGAACGGGAACGGAAAGAATTTGTTCATAATTTACAGAATTCATTTGATCAATGTTGTAAAGAAATTTAGTTATGTGTGCATTTTTGTCTGTTACAGCTAAGGCAGAAATGTGACTTTTTGAGCTCAAAAGGTCGTTATAACCAGAGTTTAAGGGTAATATTTTTATTTTCGGCAACTCCCTTATATAACGTTTGGTTACATATTGGTTTCAGATACATTTTACTTAGGTATTTATTTGATATTTGATAGTCATTTAAAAATTATAACCACGTTATTTTCTCCGGAAGCCTGTTTAGAACGGAACGGTAATGGAACGAGAATGTAACGGGAACGGGAACGGAAAGCAAAAGTTTTGATTAATCAATTATTTTCTTAGCAAGATTTGTAATTTATTTAAAGCACTTAAAGTGGTTAATATGCTCAAGATCTTCAAGGTGCCCCAGGCGCCTAAGAGGCTCAAAATGCTTCAGAACTGTCGTCTGTAGACTGGTAGCTGTAGAGTGTAGTTTATAGATTGTTGTCTGTGGACTGTTGTCTGCAATTTGTGGACTGTCAAATTTCAATAAAGGGACTGGATCAAATGCGCCCTGTAAATATTTAACTGTAAGTTGGGCAAAAGTGTATTGACGTGAAACAAGGAATTCTTGACGTTGCTTGACAGCACCCTGCATACTTTTGAAAAGCAATCAACGAGCACAAAGCGAATTTCCGTAGAACCAAAACAATGTTGAACAAAAAAAAGTCCAGTTACTGACGTTACCTCGTACATCTCCATTACAAACTTACTTGATCAACCGACGCCGACCGTTTTCTGGGTTTCTTGCCCTTAGGGAACCGACCTTTTGTCGAAGACAAAACGTTAGAAATTCGGACGAACTTTATGGTTAGGTAAATAACCGACAGCTATTCTACTGCCACGAAATGTAAATTTCGCAAGTAAGCAAGCGTGATATAAATAAAAATTTGCCGTTTTCGCTCCGACATATTTATTACGCTGCGGCAGCTAGCGAAACTGGGACGGTGCCCCGATCCCACAAAATATATTCGAATCACCGGACGCCCGATGCTTCCCCGACCGGGAGAAACCTGGCGATTTCGTCTCGACTCGATGAGCACATAAGGTTTGAATATGGAATGGGTTGGCGAAGGGAGAAATCAAAGAAATATAATATCGAAACGCGTTTTATGTTTAACAAGGGCGAAGGGCGCCACAAAAGGGAAGCGGTAAAACTGAGCACCCTAACGGCTTAGAAATGCTACGCAAACTTTTCTTTAAACTCTTGATATAGGATTGTGCTCGCTGTCAAAGTGGGACATGGGATTGTTTGGAATAAAAAGGCGATTACGCATACGCTTTGATTCACTCTCACAATCGTGATCCTTAAGAAACCTCTGAAGATTTTCATTTGCACAAACTAACCAAATTTACCAGTGTGAAATTGACATCTCAAACGCTTAACAAGACTGAGCGGCTAGCGGCAGCGGAGAATTTAATTAAATATAAAATAAATAAACCACTTCATGGCGACGTCATTCTAACGTAACCTTTCAATTTACTTATTTCTTTATAGGGTTATAACCTTCATAAATAAAATAACTCTGAAGACCTGGTATTCTCGGGAAAATTGCCTGCAGAACTCAAAAGATAAGTAATTAACCCATCTACTCACAACAAAATCGCTATTAACTGTCCGATGGGATGAATCAACCCTAGTACAGAAAAATTAATTTCATACTCAACTTTCTCATAGTAATTTACTTACAACATGAAACAAATTCGCTAAATTTAAACATATGATCTGAGGAATCTGAGGAATCTGAAGGATCTGAGGAATCTAAATCTGAAGAATCTGAAGAATCTGAAGGATCTAAAGAATCTGAAGGATCTAAAGGATCTGAAGAATGTGAAGAATCTGAAGAATCTGAAGAATCTGAAGAATCTGAAGAATCTGAAGAATCTGAAGAATCTGAAGAATCTGAAGAATCTGAAGAATCTGAAGAATCTGAAGAATCTGAAGAATCTGAAGAATCTGAAGAATCTGAAGAATCTGAAGAATCTGAAGAATCTGAAGAATCTGAAGAATCTGAAGAATCTGAAGAATCTGAAGAATCTGAAGAATCTGAAGAATCTGAAGAATCTGAAGAATCTGAAGAATCTGAAGAATCTGAAGAATCTGAAGAATCTGAAGAATCTGAAGAATCTGAAGAATCTGAAGAATCTGAAGAATCTGAAGAATCTGAAGAATTCTGAAGAAGAATCTGAAGAATCTGAAGAATCTGAAGAATCTGAAGAATCTGAAGAATCTGAAGAATCTGAAGAATCTGAAGAATCTGAAGAATCTGAAGGATCTGAAGAATCTGAAGAATCTGAAGAATCTGAAGAATCTGAAGAATCTGAAGAATCTGAAGAATCTGAAGAATCTGAAGAATCTGAAGAATCTGAAGAATCTGAAGAATCTGAAGAATCTGAAGAATCTGAAGAATCTGAAGAATCTGAAGAATCTGAAGAATCTGGAAGAAGAATCTGAAGAATCCGAAGAATCTGAAGAATTTGAAGAATCTGAAGAATCTGAAGAATCTGAAGAATCTGAAGAATCTGAAGAATCTGAAGAATCTGAAGAATCTGAAGAATCTGAAGAATCTGAAGAATCTGAAGAATCTGAAGAATCTGAAGAATCTGAAGAATCTGAAGAATCTGAAGAATCTGAAGAATCTGAAGAATCTGAAGAATCTGAAGAATCTGAAGAATCTGAAGAATCTGAAGAATCTGAAGGATCTGAAGAATCTGAAGAATCTGAAGAATCTGAAGAATCTGAAGAATCTGAAGAATCTGAAGAATCTGAAGAATCTGAAGAATCTGAAGAATCTCAAGAATCTGAATCTGAAGGATTTGAAGAATCTGAAGAACTTGTAAAATCTGAAGAATTTGAAGAAACTGAAAAATCTGAAAAATCTGGCGAATCTGACGCATGTGAGAAAACTGAATGTGGAAAGAAGAATTTGATGCCAGGAAAAGTTACAATGGACTGTAATTAGGTGAAAAAATGGATATGACTCAGGCGAATTTATTTAACCAACACACAAACTTTATTGTTTTTGAAAGTTGAAGACTTCTCTTTTCGTCAACACTTGCATTACAATACTGATATCGTAGCGCTTTACAAATTGATTAAGTATTTATTTGATAAAAATGTCGTTTCTCAACAGAAGAATTTGAAGAACTTGAAGTACACGAGGGCAAAAGAGGAGGAGAAATCGAGGGCAAGAGGACAAGGACGACAGAACAACGACGTCTAGACGAAGACGAAAACGCCAATGAGAGGACCAAACAAGAACGAAAGACAAATCGAAAATGTAGAATCGAGAGAAGCAGTTGAGAGGACAAGAGGAAAGGCGAGTACGTGAGAAAACAAGAAGAGAACTAGACGAGAAAATAAACCAAACACGAGGAGTACAACAGTATTGTACAATGACGAAGACGGAAAAACGTGAAAGTTTGAACGAAAAAAATTATCAGTTATAGCTCGAGCGCCATTTGTAAGGTTTTGCTTGCGGTATTCCGTTCGGGGGCTCAAGCCGGCTGCGCACGTGCGTTTTATTTCCCTCGTGGTAAGTGGAGGAGTAGTGGCAGTTCGGGGTTGCGTCTAATTGGTTGTACTTAATTAATTAGGTACACCCTGGAAGGATGGGAATTGACGATGCATTCCCGTTGCCTTATTTTAGGTACCCCTACACAAGGGTGTGTAACACGGAGTCTGGTCTTCTTTGGAAAGGAATGTCCCGCTGCCTTTATGGTTTCCTGGCATACACCCTTAAAAGGATCCTTCCGATCGATTCAAACAACCTCCCATTAAGGAGCCAGTTTATTTTCTCAGAAACCACAGAGGAAGGTGAAAACTGTGTTTGAATCAGGACGACCGACCTGAGCACAAACGCAAGAGATCAATGCAGACAAAAATGTTTTTTTGTGTCCGAACCCCCCTCCGCCTTTTTCTCTCTGTTCTCACTGATCCTTTTTCTTTGGTAGTCCATCTGTATTCTTTATTTTCAACAGTTAACTGTGGATGTAAGAAACCCCCCTTTTCTCTTCCTCTTTCGGCGTCCTCTTTAATTTCTCTCTGTACCCCTCTTTCTTCACACGTCGATTCGTCATCTGTGTATGTCCCGCTCCCCTTTAACTTTTCCGTTCCACTCACAAACTCGCTCTTCCTTTCCCATGCTAGTTTCGCATTTACTACCTTATTTCCCATTACTTCAAAAGTTCTCGCTCCCTTTTCATTTGCCTCTACTTGTAGGTTTTCTTATAGCGATTTCTCCGGTCGTTATTTTCCTTTTTCTACCACTACTCCCTACCGTTATGTTGTTCTTTATTTTTCCTCTTTCTTTTCTCTCATTTTCTCCTTCAAGTTTTTTATTCTTCATTTTCCTTATCCCATTGCTCTTCCCTTATCTTCAAATTTCACACCATGCGTACGTAAGCTGTGTTGCCTATCCTCCCGTCATGTCAACTCTTAGCTTTGCGATACCTAGAGCCTTTATATAAATAAACGATTGGTCGATGTACAAACTGCAACAACCAGGGAAAAGTTACGAAATTAATTATACGGTTTAATTCTGCACACACGTAATGCATGCGTTTTGAGTATCTTCCATAAGCGAACATTTTTGCCTTCTTCCCCCAACCCCTTTACACTAGACAAGCTCTACAACAGGAATTCGTGGTATTTTTTTCTTTCATAAAAGAACATTCGAATATCCGGAGAGACAATTAATTGAATCCTAGCACAGAGAAATTAAACTAAACATTCGCTCGTTTCTATTAAAATAAAACCGCTTATATTTAAATCAAGATTAGTGCCCAAAGCGGATTCCATAACAAATTCAAAAACAAGTCTACAAAGCACGTTTTATTGTCTATATACAATATACATAACGATAATATAATTTTTGAGCCATTGCGTAATTAAAGTGTAACGTCGAACGCAACGCGGGTGGAAAACTGAACCCAGAACTTTCACCCTTCGTGGGAGGCACCCCGGAAAATCTGCGAAATATGCAGTTTTCAGCGTGACCCATTTGTAATCACGCCGACAGTAACATGCAGTCGTAATGTTTCTGTCACATCCAGTGTAATTAATATAAAGTTACGGTTGCTACGTAAAAAAAACCTTACCTTTATGAACGAGGAATTTAATTTCGGCGTGTTCGGGGTGGGTTGAAATTTCGCCATCCCCCTCAGTATCTCCTTTATGTGCAGATCTTCGGTGTCGACGACTCGAAACGACGTCATGTTGACGAAGTTGTACTGAAAGTCTTCGAGATCGAAAGTTTCCAGGTCGAACGTCGTGAAAATGTAATGGTATTTGTAGTCGTTCATCTGAAGTTGCAAAATCTGCAACAAGAGGGACAAAGTTAGGGCATCAATTTCGAGCACGTTTCGTATTAGGTAAAGGTTCCGGTTAGCGCTGAAAGCCTTGTTTTCGATTTTTCCGGTAGTCCATCGTTCGTTCTCGCATCCGGCGGGCAGTACGAGATGGAAATAATAAAACTTACCCCCTTGAGAAAGTGTTGCATGTTCGACGGTTTCGTGTCGATGACTAAATTATGTATGTCCTTGTTCTTGATCTCCTTTAGAACCGCACGGTAGGATTCGGGATCGGCCTGACGGAGATGTATCTCCAAGTCCGTGTTGTGGGGGGATCTAACGAGCTCTCGGAGTTTTATAAGCCCTGAAACAAGTAAAAGCTAATAGATTGCGTCGTAAGGAAACTTCAAGTGAAAGGAAACTGTTTGAAGGCACGTTCCGCCTCGCATTTGGCCATATTTAGCTGGATCGAAAAGATACAGCTTAAATGAAAAAAGTAAAATAAACATTTTGCATGGAGCTATAAGACAGACTCATTGCAAAGAATTTTTTACGCAATTTCGCATCAAAAGCTCAATGTCAGCAGTAAATTCGCGTCAAAGTACATTGTAAAAATAACTCCCTACCAAAAACTGTTGATATGGTGGAGGAACCTCCACCAAATTTTCCAACAAATCCATTTAGACGAAATGTTGACTCAAACTCAATCGAAAACATTACGTATAGTAGGCCGCACAAAATACCTCACAACCATATACCTACCCCTTAGGAAACCCGGATCTTTGAGACCTTCGAGACCTTCGAGATCTTCGGGACCTTCGAGACCTTGGAAACCTTTGAGACATTGGAGACCTTTGAGGACTTTGAGAGCATTGAGATTTTTCTTTGAGATTTTTCTTTGATTCTTTGAGATCGCGATATTTGAGATCGAGATCTTTGAGATCTTGAGATCTTTAAAACCTTTGAGAACTTTGAGACCTTTGAGACATTGGAGACCTTTGAGAACTTTGATATCATTGAGACTTTTCTTTGAGATTTTTCTTCGAAACCTTTATTTGATTCTTTGAGATCGAGATCTTTGATATCTTGAGATCTTGAGATCTTTGGGATCTTTGAGATCTTTGAAATCTTTGAGAACTTTGAGAACTTTGACAACTTTGAGATCTTTGAAATCTTTGAGATCTTTGAGATCTTTGAGATCTTTGAGATCCTTGAGATATTTTGAGATCTTTGAGATCTTTAGATCTTTGAGATCTTTTAGATCTTTTAGATCTTTGAAATCTTTGAGATCTGTGATATCTTTGAGATCTTTGAGATCTTGGAGGCCATTGAGATCTTGGAGACCATTGAGACCGTTGAGATCTTTCTTTGAGATCTTTGTTTGAAATCTTTCTTTGAGATCACTTACACATCTTCCAACCGTTTGAACGTTTAGTTTTAAAAAATGTAGAAAATTTTCCTCTTTGTATTTCTTGTATTCCTAGGATTCCTTATATTCCATGGTTTCCTTGGACGGATTCCTTGTATTATTTGAATTCTTTGGAATCCTTGAAGTCTTTGTTTTTTTTTGGAACCTTTGGATCCTTTGAATTCTTTGAAACCATTTAAATCGATCACACCTTTGGTATCTATGAGATCTTTGCGATCTTTGAAATCTTGGAGATTTTTGTGATCTTGTTGTGTAGGATATGCTTGGAACCCTTCGGATTTGATATTTTTACGTTTTTTGATATTTTTGAGGCCTTTGGAATTTCAGATGTATGAGAACTTTGGGGTTTTTGGAATTTTTGAGATATTTGAAATCTTTAAAATTGCATGAATCCTCACAATCATTACTACTTCTACGATCTCTAGAATCAAAAATCATCCAAAATCGCCCCAAAATCGACAGCAACTTCAGAGGGACCCTAAAATTTAGAATCCTGAACAACGAGAGAATGCCTAGAACTCCTATAACTCATACAATCCCTAGAATCCTTATTAGGATACGTGAGATTCTTAGAAGTCACACAATCCCCTAAAAATAATAGAACTCTCTACGGCCCTAGAATGTGAATAGTCCCCAGAATTCCTATAATAGCTGGCATCCCTAGAATCCCAGATTCCATAGAATTTTGCAATTTTTAAACACGTCAGAACCCCAGAATGCCTTGGTTTAAAACCACTTGGTATCATTAGAACCCCTCAGCAGTTTTGGAACTTTTACGACCTTAGAAGCATTAGGATCCACAGGATTAGGACCAGTGGAATTGTTCAGATCCTTCAAAATCTTGGAATTTTTCCGATCTTTAACACTTTCTTTAGGCTCTCAAGGCTATCTCGTCAGGATTGCTGGGAGCCTTCAGCATTTCCAAGATCCTCATCTTTGAGACCTATGAGACTTTAGGATCTTTACGACTTTTGGATCTTTACAGTAGTTAAGATCATTAAGACCCTTATGATCTGTAGGATTTTTGAGTTTTTAGAATATTTAAATTGTTCAGATTCTTTAAAATCTTTAGGATCTTTAGGATCTCTAGGAGCTTTAGGATATTTAGGATCTCTAGGGATCTTTAGGATATTTAGGGATCTGTAGTATCTTTAGTATCTTTAGTATCTTTAGTATCTTTAGTATCTTTAGTATCTTTAGTATCTTTAGTATCTTTAGTATCTTTAGTATCTTTAGTATCTTTAGTATCTTTAGTATCTTTAGTATCTTTAGTATCTTTAGTATCTTTAGTATCTTTAGTATCTTTAGTATCTTTAGTATCTTTAGTATCTTTAGTATCTTTAGTATCTTTATCTTTAGCATCTTTAGCATCTTTAGCATCTTTATCTTTAGTATCTTTAGTATCTTTAGTATCTTTAGTATCTTTAGTATCTTTAATATCTGTAGTATCTTTAGTATCTTTAATATCTGTAGTATCTTTAGTATCTTTAGTATCTTTAGTATCTTTAGTATCTTTAGTATCTTTAGTATCTTTAGTATCTTTAGTATCTTTAGTATCTTTAGTATCTTTTGTATCTTTAGTATCTTTAGTATCTTTAGTATCTTTAGTATCTTTAGTATCTTTAGTATCTTTAGTATCTTTAGTATCTTTAGTATCTTTAGTATCTTTAGTATCTTTAGTATCTTTAATATCTGTAGTATCTTTAGTATCTTTAATATCTGTAGTATCTTTAGTATCTTTAGTATCTTTAGTATCTTTAGTATCTTTAGTATCTTTAGTATCTTTAGTATCTTTAGTATCTTTAGTATCTTTAGTATCTTTAGTATCTTTAGTATCTTTAATATCTGTAGTATCTTTAGTATCTTTAATATCTGTAGTATCTTTAGTATCTTTAGTATCTTTAGTATCTTTAGTATCTTTAGTATCTTTAGTATCTTTAGTATCTTTAGTATCTTTAGTATCTTTAGTATCTTTAGTATCTTTAATATCTGTAGTATCTTTAGTATCTTTAATATCTGTAGTATCTTTAGTATCTTTAGTATCTTTAGTATCTTTAGTATCTTTAGTATCTTTAGTATCTTTAGTATCTTTAGTATCTTTAGTATCTTTAGCATTTTTAGCATCTTTAGTATCTTTAGCATCTTTAGCATCTTTAGTATCTTTAGTATCTTTAGTATCTTTAGTATCTTTAGTATCTTTAGCATCTTTAGTATCTTTAGGATCTCTAGGATCTTTAGGATCTTTATGACGTGTCTAAAAAACCCCATTCGTTCAAGTATCTAGAAAAATCTTAAATATCTTGAATGCCTAAAATATTCCAAATATCCAGAATACTAGAATTCTAGAATAATATCTCGAATCAACAGTTTTGTGCAGATTTACTAGGTAGTTTTTCAAAATCGTTGGTTAACCATACCACCTTTAACGCCCGTTATCTCGTCAATTTGTGTCATTGTCAAGTTTACATATTCAAAATATTGGTTTGGCGTCATCATCCTAGATAATTACCCTTGCTGATAGGAAAACTTCCACTAACCTCCACTTCCACTTGCTCTTTCTCGAAATTATCGCACTCAACCGCAGTTCAATTTCGTATGAAAACTTTTTAACCGTCTTCCTAGCTTAAATCTGCATTGATCTCAAGGTAGAACGTTATGACTTGGGTAATATGAGACGGTTTTCTCTAGATAGAGCTAGAATCCCGTGTATCATGAAAATTAATTGCATCTCCTCATGTGCGCTTAATTAATTCTTATTAGAAACCGTGATGAGAATCAAATTACTGTTCGACGTCTTTCTGAAAAGGAAAGTACCTGAATCTGTTGAACGTTGAGAGTCTCTACCTCATTGTGTATGTAGGTGGCAGGTCGAGGGATAACGCACTTTTTTTTATGTTGTAAAAACTCGCACTGCTATTCGGTTTCACAAAAATAAAAGTCGAATAATGCCGCGCTTTGCGCAGTTTTGTTACATGCTACCTAATTTTTCTTGCGACTGTAGCACTTCATTTGGATCTTTGCGATCTTTACGATCTTTACGTTCTTCACCATCCTTACGATCCATACGATCTTTGCAATCCTTATACTCTTTACGGTCTTTCCGATCTTTACGCTCTTTACGCTCTTTACGATCCATACGATCTTTACGATTCATACGATCTTTACGATCCATACGATCTTTACGATCCATACGGTCTTTACGATCCATACGATCTTTACGATCCATACGATCTTTACGATCCATACGATCTTTACGATCTTTACACTCTATACGATCTTTCCGATCTTTACGATCTTTACGATCTTTACGATCTTTACGATCTTTACGATCTTTACGATCTTTACAATCTTTACGATCTTTACGATCTTTTGATCTTTACGATCTTTACGATCTTTACGATCTTTACGATCTTTACACTCTATACGATCTTTCCGATCTTTACGATCTTTACGATCTTTACGATCTTTACGATCTTTACGATCTTTACGATAGGAGACGAGGTGCTCGAGGTAAAGGTAATGTTGCCACTATAACCAGATGCCAATTCCCTAGACTCCCAGACTTTTTCCTCCTTCTACGCGGATTCAAAAATATACTTATGAAACAATTCTCGTCCCAACAATCCCCATTCTATAACGCAAATTTTACAAAATAATTAAACAAATTAAAATTCTGGGATGATTCAACATTTATTGATTCTAGATATATAACACAAATCGCGACCACTGAAGACTATTCCGCTATTGGTTTCACAGGTTTCGATATATTCTCTTGTATTGTTTTGTCAACACACATGGAAAGTTGATACGTTTTGTCGCATTCGTCCAGATTCAAATCTTGAAGTTTAACGCACACGATGATTTGATCGATTGTAAGGACGCCACCGAAATGTTTCGTCACAAAGTCTACGTCAAGGGTACCATCAGCTTTCGCGAAACCTGCCTTCTCGCTTGTACATTTAAGAAAGCACTTAAAGCACGGAGAAGGAATGGGAAGATATGTTTTATTTCTCATCCAAAGGTCAACCTCATAGGGATCGGCGTTCGTGGCACTAATGCATTCGTTTACGAACGGCTCGATGTCCTTATTCCGTTCTGCATGGTTGTCTTCAATAGCTTCGATCTGCGTTTAAATACATTTTAGGTAGGGACATGCAATTTTGGTTTTACCATCGAAACTGGAAACGCCGCCGCCGTCAAGATGAACACAGTTGCGCAAATTTTCTTCATCACTTTCTCTTACGATTTACCCAACTCTCCGTAATGGAAGAATTTAAGTTAACGTGTAATAGTGAGTTTTATCTTGTTGATCTCGGACTTGCTATGATAATGAATATAATTTATGAAAAGTGAAAAATGTGATACCGTACAATAAATTAATGCGTTTCGAAATGTGTTTGTGTGAACTCCAAAGCCTCCACTTGGTCATTTCACTGAGACTCAGCCATTCTTTACTTTTCAACATTTGTCCGGCATTTTAGTTACGAGTGCACCTTAGTTAAGCACATTAAGCAGTGCAAGGTGAAATCCATTTTGTTAATTTGTGCAATTTTTTTAGATTTTTGAATTTCCTATTTTTGATGGTGTTAATTTTAATCTCAAGTCAAGAAATATTTTTATGGAACTTTACGTCCACCTTTAATTGCTATTGTCCAGATACTTATCCCCATTCTGCGTCAATTTCGTTAGTGAAGTTACGCAAAAGCAACGTTACCAGATCATCAGGCTAACCAGTATCTCAGCGCGTAGGATTTTGGCTCATTGAGTAAACTGAAACTAAATGATTGAAGATTGGCTAATTCCTCTTTAAGGAACAATTCAAACGCGTTGAGTACACTGCTTTCCTTCAGAAGCAGTTGTGCAGAGTGAGTCAACGATTCCGCGGAGTAACTTAATGCCTTGAAGATAAGATTTTTCGATAGAATGCTTTTGTATTACGATATGGTTGAATATTCTCCACATTTTAAAAATATTTGGAATTATACAGGGTGCGCTCACAAAGTAGGGCGCGAAAATGGTGCATTTTTTAAATAGAACCCCCTGCATTTGAATGCACTTTGGAAATTCTACGTGTAATTGTACGCCTTTTTTTATTAATGGTTAATATCCGAAACACTAGTAGTTTTAAAGAATATTTCCCTCATATGTCATAAATGCCATATGAGGTGTGCAATTATCGCTCAATTACAGCGATAATTGCACTGTAGAAAGCGAAAGAGCCCTGCGATAATTGCACTGTCCATATCCATGGCAACTGGCAACTCCTTTGGACAATTTCACAATACACCGACAATGTATAAGTAGGTAACGTCAATTTGACAAGTAATGCTTGTTCGGGAAATATTCCTCTAAATTACACTCGTGCATCAAAATAAACCTGATAATTTTTTATTCAAGCATGTTGTCAGTAAAAAACTGCATTCGGTCATTTTCATATTTTGTTAAAAGAGCCCTCCACCTTCGGTGTCGGGCTCTTTCGCCAAAATATTAAAATAAACTCATGCAGTTTTTAGACAACATGCTTTCAAAAAAATTATCGGTAATTTTGATGCACTTGTGCAATTACCTACGATAATTCGATTTTTAAGAAAAAATGGGTATTTGCAAGCGTCAGTATAATATATTGTCAAAATTATTACTTAAATGTTGATTCCAGGTTTTATATATTTTATCCTGGGTTAAGTACAAGTCAAATAAATACGTATACTAAGAAACATTAAAAAAATAGCTTACAGGGTGTTTTTTTGGTAGGTCCAAAGTTGCAAAACTTCATATTAAAAAATCTCTCTTTTTTTAATGGAACACCCTGTACATTTTGCTGTCATCTTTTAACTCCTCCAAAAACCTTTAACTTTTGATAATAATGTCCTCTATCTCTGATAGCTTTCGAAATATCTTGGTTTTCCTGGTTTTTTATATTCTAATCTTAAGTAAGTTATATGTAATTTACATAACAACGAGGTAGCCATGCAAAAAAAAGGCAATTTTTATCTGCCTCGTCCAAAGCTAAAATCATATTTATTAATTCATTTTTCGGATAATTCATGTAAGTTTAAAAACTGGAGAATAAATTGGATAGCAAAAACGTAAACAAATATCCTGGTGTTCCTAGTTTTTATATTTTAATCTGAAATAAGTTCTAATTTACATAATAACGAGGTGAATATGAAAAAAAGAATGAAACTAATGTCACTGACTCGATGACATTAGCAGTTAAATTAAATTTGATTCAGCCAAATGTTTTTACTTATTCTCCAGTTTTTGGACTCAAAATGAATTGTTTGAAAAATAAATCAATCGATATGATTTTCGTTTTGGACGAGATTGATAAAAATTGCCTTTTTTATGCATGACCACCTCACAATTATGTAAATTCAGATGTAAATTACATATAACTTATTTTAAATTAGGATATAAAAACCAGGAAAACCAAGATACTTCGAAAACTATCAGAGATAGGTATAGGAAATTATTATCAAAAGGTTTTCCGACGAGCTAAAAGATGACAGAAAAATATACAGGGTGTTTCATTTAAAAAAAGTGAGATCTTTTAATATGAAGTTTTGCAACATTGGATCTGCCAAAAAACCACCCTGTAAGCTATTTTTTTAATGTTTCATAGTAGATGTATTTATTTAACTTTTACTTAACCCAGGATAAAAGATATAAAACCTGGAATCAAAATTTAAGTAATAATTTTGACAATATATTGACACTTGTAAATGCCCAATTTTTTTAACAAATCAAATTATCTTTAAAACTACTAGTTTTTCGGATATTAACCATATAATAAAATAGACGTACAATTACACTTAGAATTCAAAATGCATTCAAAAATGTACCATTTGGGCGCCCTATTTTGTGGGTGCACCCGGTATAATTCCAAATATTTTTAAAATGTGGAGAATATTCAACCATATCATAATACAAGAGCGCTCTATCGAAAAATCTTATCTTCAAGGCATTAAGTTACTCCGCGGAATCGTTGACTCACCCTGTACATAGTTGGCGTGGACAACTTGAATTTGGTTACAAGTAGAATCAGGAATTAAACAATTAATTGATTACGGAGGCATGTAAGAGGGGTTTGCGGTTTTCTCGTCTTTTTCATCTATAATGGATCATTGCAAACTGAAATACAATAATTTCAAGATGGCGCCGCTTCCGCAAATACCGGAAGTGGTGCCATCTTGTTTTTTTAAATAGAAATATACTATTCTCTGTTTTTTATCCGTTTTTTAAAGAATATGCTATTGTTTGCGTTTTGTGCGCCCGACCGCCAATCCGGACTCACTTCGGCGGTTTCGGTCTACTTTTAATATGTATACCTTGAAAGGTGTATCAGACGGTCATCAAATTTCGATGTCTTAAAATGGCGTTGAATTCAGAATAATCTAGCGCATTTAGAAAAAATACGATGTTTCTACTAAAAAAACCACTTCCGTTATTTACGGAAGTAGCGCCATCTTGAAATTATTTTTTTTCAATTCGCAGTATTCGATTATGGCTGAAAATTTCAAATCTCTATTTCAACTGCAAGCTGTAACGAACAGACTACGGAGATCACCCTGTATAAATAAAATGAAAAACAACTATAAGTTAATTAGATTAAAAACGTTTAGGTGCCCGGTACCTCTTAGATACCATAAATTAATAAAAATATATTTACTGCGGGGGTATTTTTTTGGCCCCACTCGATAAATCGTCGCAAACCTCCCTTTTCACCATAAGGGGAGAAACTAGCCCATATTCCATTAATTTATCAGTACTTGCCGAACTGTCATATAACGGACTAAATTTATGTGTACAAAGGAAAATAAGTTATTGAATAAGACGCTTAGAATTGCACAGCCTGCGTATGCGCCCACCTGAACTTTTTTATTTATGGAGATAATATTTCATTGATATATGCCTCTAGTAAAGAAAAACAGAGCATATAGCTATGACCTTTTGGGAAGCACTGATCAATTCATGGGAAATTCGCTGCAGATACTCGCCTTAGGGCGAAAACCTTTTCATTTGTTTTATTTGAGGCTTCATAGAAATTCCTTAACAATTAAGAAGGTTGAGTGTGTGCATGCGCAGAACAGGCAAAATTCAATTTTGCCATCAATTTACTTCATTCAAGGAACTTCCACTCAAATCTATTGTAAACAAGGGAGTTAAGTATGTAAAGGGTGGTCCAAGTTGTACACTTTCCTATGGAAACGCCTTTTATTTTAAGAGATAGAAAAAAATGGACCTATCTCTAATCGTTTGGTCGCTAGGGGGCGTTTCTCGAATTTAGTTGATTCTTATTATTAAATCTTTCTTAGAGCGCTTTTCTATGTAGAATCCATCGTGATACACAGTTTTTATACAGGGCAGTCGGCTGTTCTTATACGACCCTAAACTACATTTTTTAATATGGACCATCCTATATATTTTGGAGGTTTTGAAGGGTGCAAAATTGCTTAAATTTTGATTTTCTCTTTAAAATTGAGCTCCTGACACCTAGGTCTATTCTTTTCTCTTAAAATAAAGGGTGTATTCATAAGAAAGTGTCCAATTTGGACCACCCTGTACATGTCCACTTCAATTTTTGACATATGCACTTTGAATGTTCTTTTATTCCAAGGACCTACTGTAAACATTTAGGAAAAAGTCGCATCTATGTGCGCGGTAATTTTTTACGTGCGCCTTCAATGGTCCGGGTCCGGGTTTTACTCACACCCTGTACTTCTATCGTCAATACGATTGATGAATTTCATGCGAAGCTCCAAATCGACAAATCCATTCCCTCACAAAAATGACCGCGACGGCCCGATTCTTGGTTCTTGGCTTAGGCCTCCGCCCATTGGCTAAAGTAGTTCATCACAACCATAATGTACTTGTTTCCTCCATTAGCTTCTGGGAATGCTCCATCATTCAAATATTGTATTGTTACATGGGATTTGGCGTCGCTGCGGCACCATTCTGCTACATCATCTTGGAGAGTGGCCCAGTAAAATCTTTCCCGCCCTTCTTCTAGGGGTCTGTTAACTCCCAAGTGCCTACTGGCTGTCCCCTCAACACTTCTGTGACTTCTTTTCTAGGAACCAAGAGCTTGAGCTCTCTAATAATAGAATCTCATTGCGCCCAACTATATTTGAGAGACGGTGTTTTACAGGCAACCTGGTTCAATGAAGACCAATCCTCGACTGCTTTCCATTCCACGAACAATTTTAAGTCGGGATCTTCCTGTTGTTCTTTAGGTCTCGTACGTCTACCACCTGAGTTGTTTGGACCAACCCGTCTTTCTCCTCGATTCGTCGACAATGCCTACAATTTTTTGGGTAGGGTCTTCTTGAAAGAGCATCAGAAATTCCATTACGAATTCCTGCACGCACGACGTTCGATGTCAAGGTCGCACTCCTGCAGGTGCGCTATCCATTTTTCTACCTGATGCTCGGTATTCTTGAGTTGCAGTAGCAATTTCAGGGCGGCATTTATTTATTTATTTTTGATTTATTTATTTATTTATTTATTGATTTTTTAATTAATTTTAATTGCGAATATCCTTGATCGAGCAATATTATCTAAAGTGTCTATAATTCTCGGTAACGGATAGCTGTCTTAGTCACGTTCTTGAACTTACGATAATCCACACAAACTCTGGTGGGGCCGTCTTTCTTCTTCAAGGACTTTTTGATTCCTCAATCACATTTTCCCCCTTCATACCATCAATAAAGACGCTCTGAGATCCGGCACCGAGCGATGCGAATAGGAATTTGACCGATTCTGCTTAGTTTTCCGATGAATCAGTAGTTTCTAGGACTTTTTGCATGCGCTCTTCAAATGCCCCAGTTCCGCGCAGTTCCAACATCGAGAGCGGCTCTTTCCACGTTTTTCTAGATGTTGTAACTTTTAATTAATTGTGGTCTGGAAATCGGGCTCCTCCGTCGCGGTCCGAACTTTTGCGTGTGATTGGTGCATTGTTGGCTTCGTGGCTTTAATTTTAATTTTAATTTACGCTTGCAGCATTGACTTCGGACGAGACCATCTCATTTTGATTCCGGGTTTTATATCTTTTATCCTGGGTTAAGTAAAGGTTAAATAAACACATCTACTATGAAACATTAAAAATATAGCTTACAGGGTGTTTTTTTTGGTAGGTCAAAAGTTGCAAAACTTCATATTAAAAATCTCACTTTTTTTTAAATGGAACACCCTGTATATTTTTCTGCCATCATTTAGCTCCTCCAAAAACCTTCAACTGTTGATAATAATGTCCTACACCTATCTCTGATAGTTTTCGAAATATCTTGGTTTTCTTGGGTTTTATATTTTAATCTTAAATAAGTTATATGTACATTTACATAATAGGGAAGTAGCCATGCAAAAAAGGCAATTTTTATCTATCTCGTCCAAAACGGCAATCATATCGATTAATTTATTTTTCAAACAATTTACTTTAAGTCCAAAAACTGGAGAATAAGTAAAAGCATTTGACTACAAAGCAAATTTAGTTTACCTCCTAATGTCATCCAGTCAGTGATATTAGTTTCATTTTTTTTCATATTCACCTCGTTATTATATAAATTAGAACTTATTTCAGATTAAAATATAAAAAGTAGAAAAACCAAGATATTTGTTTGTTTTTACTATCAAATTTGTTCTCCAGTTTTTACAGACTTAAATGAATTATTAGAAAAGTGAATTAATAAATTTGATTTTAGCTTTGAACGAGGCAGATAAAAATTGCCTTTTTTGCATGGCTACCTATTATGTAAATTACATATAACCCAAGAAAACCAAGATATTTCGAAAACTATCAGAGATAGATGTAGGACATTATTATCAACAGTTGAAGGTTTTTGGAGGAGCTAAATGATGACAGAAAAATATACAGGGTGTTCCATTTAAAAAAAGTGAAATTTTTAATATGAAGTTTTGCAACGACCTACCAAAAAAAACACCCTGTAAGCTATATTTTTAATGTTTCATAGTAGATGTATTTATTTAACCTTTACTTAACCCAGGATAAAAGATATAAAACCCGGAATCAAAATTTAAGTAATAATTTTGACAATACACTGACGCTTGCAAGTGCCCAATTTTTCTTAAAAAACGAATTATCTTTCAAACTACTAGCTTATCGGATATTAACCATATAATTAAGAAGACGTACAATTACACGTAGAATTAAAAAATGCATTCAAATACAGAGGGTGCTACTTAAAAAAATGTACCATTTTGAAGCCCTACTTTGTGGGCGCACCCTGTATAATTCCAAATATTTTTGAAATGTGGAGAATATTCAACCATATCATAATACAAAAGCACTCTATCGAAAAATCTTATCTTCAAGGCATTGTTACTCCGCGCAATCGTTGCCTCATCATGTACAGGAGGTTCGCAGATCCGCTTAGTGAAGCCACTAACTCCAAAGCCTGTTATCTTGTGGTTCAGTTATTTGCTTTTGCTCCCATGGGACACTTCCATCACAATTGGGGGTATCTAAGCGCAATCCTGGTCTGGCAGGTACCAACGGACATGTTTCCTAATTTTCATTTCGAGTTTAAAACGGTTAAAATAGGCGAAGGAAGAACATTTATTGATTCTAAAATATCTAACACAAATCGAGTCCACGAACAACTACTCCCCTATTGGACTTGACGTATTCTTGTATATAAATTCGTCAATACATTTGGAAAATTGATACGTCTTGTCGCAAGGGTCCAGATTCTTATCTTGTAGTTCCATGCACGCAAAAACTTGATCGATCGAAATGGAGCCACCGAAGTGTTTTGTTGCAAAGTCTAAGTCAGGGGTACCATCAGCATTTGTGAAAGGTACCTTTGAGCTTACGCATTTCAGAAAGCACTTAAAGCACGACGAAGGAGATGGAAGATATGTCCTGTATTTCATCCAAAGGTCAACCTCGTCGGGATCTGCGTTCGTGGCACAAATGCATTCGCTTACGAACGGCTGAAAATCTTTACTCTCTGTTCCAGCATTTCCTTCCACAACTTCATTCTACGGTTAAAAACATTGTAGGTAGAGATATACAATTTTGTTTTACCATCAACACTAGAAACACCACAACGAAGAACACATTTGCGCAATTTTTCTCCATGTGAAATGTATAACTGGCCTCCTTTTTCGATTAAACCAAAATCTAAATGTAATGGTGGAATCGTTTCGGGCAAAAAAACAACTTTTATTTGCTAAGATAATGACTATCATTTAAGTTAAATACATGATACTGTAAAGTAAACTGTGTTTCGAAATGGTGTAAAAAAGAGGTTAAGACCCGAGAGGTTTGACTCCATTCTTAGTGCCTCGGTGCCAGGAGGAATTTTATTCAAAATTGCATCAGAGGTGAGTAGCCCCTCTAAATATAAAAGCCATCACTTGCTCATGTCTCCGATAAACATTGTTTTTGATATTAAAAATGATATATGAAAAATTGAAACCGTTCCCCCCCACCCCCTCTTGCTTCTTCGAGAGCAGGAAAACTACCAAAAGTTTACCGACGATCAAGCATGCACCCCCAAAATAGAAATACACACCTTACTGAATTCCCCTCACAGCCTAGGAGACTCAGACATACGTTCTCATTCGTTACCAATGCACTTGACAGACAGACCCCTCACTCCTTGCAGGAGGCCCTCCACGTTCGGTCGGTAATAGGTGAAAACTAGCTACGAATAAACAAAACAGAAAAAATTGGAGCAGGTTGAAGGGAGCTCTCTTTATCTCTCTCTTACTATAACTGAAGTGAAAGACTAAAAATACAAACATTAGGTAAATGGATCGAAAAGTGCCTTCACTCCCACTACAAAGTCCAAATTATAGTAGATAGGCAGTGTCCCTTCCAAATGAACAACCCGATAAGCAAAACAACTGACCGTGAACAAGTGGTGGAAAGGAAGGTTTCGTACATGCCATGCATGACCGGTTTTTCCCTGTGAGCATCTTCTAACTCATAGCAGAGGTAGGTTACGTTTTACCATAAAAGGGCCTAGATATTTGGGGGCTAACTTGGCGGAATAACTACGAGTCGCATTGGACATAGTTAAGTTATGGGCGTTCGCGCCGCGTACAGGAGAGAGCAAGACAAATTTGCTAAAATAATCGCAGATAACTAAGAGACCGTAGGAAAGGTCCAACGAAAGCCAGACGGCTCATGAACCGTGGGATGTGAGCCCAGAAAACCAGCGGGTTGCATTTGTTCGGATTTATGTTGAGCGACTACAGTACGAGAATCCAAGCACTTTAAGTCATATAAAGTTTCGGCCAATAATAACCAAAAGAACACCCCTACACGACCGGAAGTAACAATATGATGACATTCAGTCCCAATTGATTTGCGGAAATCCGTAGGCACGACTAGCTTCTAATTATCGTGTTCTCTGAAATGAAGTGAAGATCTTGATAAAGCAGAAAAATCGGGACAGTTCAAGACAGGTGCAGTACCCAAAAAAGTTCCACAAAGGCATTTTCGTATTCCGGTGTCCAGTCAAAGTGTACAGACTGTTTAAGCAAGCAGGTGAATTGAACAACGACAGTTGAAAATCTTCGATACCAACTGCACGTTCCGAAGAAACCTCTAAAGGTCTCACCCCCGAAAATTAGTAGGTGTGGCCTGTACTTTGGTATGATTGAGATGCAACCGGAAAGTATCGACTACATACCCCAAATACTTGAGTTCGACACGGCAGGAATGGCACTTGTCTATATTAAGCGATTGAAGACCTCGGGCAGGATTCGAATGTGCATATCCAAGGTTTTAGTTACGACGATTACATCGTCCAGATAGAAGTGGCTGGGACATTGGTTAGCCCAAAGGGCATTCGACAAAATTTATACAGACCTCGCGCAGGCACTGTAAATGCAGAATAGACACGAGAGGATTCTGACACTAACACTTGCCAATAAGCAGACCTGATATCGACCAAACTCTTTCGGTAATCGACATGCCATCTCGTGTTGGTACTAAGTAAACAGGTGAAGACCATCCACTCTTAGATGGTTCAATCCTGATCCAACACAATCCTTTGGTAGAAGTAAAGGTGTTGGATTCTAAGTTTCCGATTTTAAGAGTTCTGGGATCATGATTCAACTTTGAAGCCAACAGTTTTGATCGCGCAAAGAGCGTGAAAAAGCTTTTAAGACATATGGAATAAGATTCGCCAACAAATATGATTCCCTCAGGGAGTTCAAGAGCTTTTATTTGAGGCCTGGGGTCTTTAAAGTTCTTTAAAAGCTTTTCAAAACGTATGAGGTATGTATCCTGAGACTTTACGAAATATTATTAATTAAAACCTTTTAGTAGTCTTCGTAGTCGCATGCATTCTCGATTTTTAAGGAATTTAAAACTCTGTCACATGGCTTTAGGTCTTTATTTGAACAAGTTTTATAAGCAAAACTCCAAGCCCTTCTGAGAGAATCTTCCTAAGCCTTCTAAGGGTTGTCTTTAAGGGTGTTTAGACGCAACTAAAATCGTTTAATATCTTTACAATACTTTTTCTCTAAGAGTTTCCAGTGGATTTTGGCCATCAGAGTCTTTAATCGGCCTTTAGGAGCTTTTGAAGATTGAACCTTTAAGCTCTTTGCAATACTTAAAGGTCTCTGGTTGCATTTAAGGATCTTTAAGCGGCCGCCATTTTCTAAGAGCTCCCAAAGTCGTCCAAGGATTTATAACATGCTTCTAACGGCTTTTAGAACCATTAAAAGCCTTTAAGAACCTCCATGACTCCTAAAATGTCCTCAAGAGTCTTCAGCGGTCTTCTAGAAGCTTCCTTTATTTGAAAGCTGAGCCCCTAAGAACCGAATTTTAATCTATCCTCGCGCAATCTTGACATTTCAAGTAATTGAGGAACGAAAGCCCATTAAAAATGACACATATTTCGTTGACCGCAAACAACCAGTGAAATTCTTTACACCATTACGACCAAAATTCGTTTGAGAAAACAATTCATCTAAACCTAAATGATCTCGTGACACAGGGGCCATCAAAGGATCTTCAGAGAGACATAGAGCCTTTAAAAGCCCTTTAAATATTGCTGAAAGTGTTTTAGAACGGGTCTTGGGCCTTTGTAAACATCCCCTGACACATTTTATCTATCCTACGGATCTCAAAGCGCCGCAAAAACTTTTCAAGATTTTCAAGGATCTTAAGAGCGTTCGTAACCGGTTTACCCTACGTGCCGGCAGCCTTCGAATGTAGGCCACGGTGACGCTCAAAGGACACTCACCTCCGCTCTCCTTTGGCAGTGACCTTGGAAAGTACGTCAAAGCAAAGTTGAAAGATCTCTGGTCGTCCTCATTTTTTGTGGTCTCATAATTCAATTTCAAGGTCATCAAAGATCAATGGCCCTTTTTTTGTAGTCCCATTTTATTTTAAAGGTAATTGAACGCGAAACGAACCCAACAGTATTCGCCGTAGGGTTGAGTGATGCAGATACGGTGCGAGGTCGGGATCAAACCCAGGTTCCCCAGTACACATAACGTTTTCCCTTGATGTTGTTAAAAACTCCCATTGGTTGGGATTGAACGCAATTCTGATCGTGTCATTTGATTTCGAAGCCGATTTTCAGAGTTATCATTAATTTTGTTTAAATAACATATTATATTTATATATTTATATTTACTCTCTTTTAATTGTAATTGTAATGTTACATTACGCGTTAAAAAATTAGATTTGAACATCTGAAACATTTCCGTAGTTACTGTTAAAGTTTATCTTCGGTCTGCGATAAGAACAGTTATCGCTGCGTAAGCTAATTAAATTTTAAGATAAGGACGTGTTTTGGCCAGGTGTAATTTGATTTCTTGAAGACGCCCATTATTTTTTTAAGGAAGGAGAAACGGAATTTAGATTTAAATAAGGAACCGTACCTTAAACTAGTCCTTTTCTGATCAAGCGCTTGTTTAATCGAGACTCGTTTTGGTGGAAGAGTTTTTTGGACGTTAAAACGCAGGTGCGTTTAAGCGTACTTGTTTTAAAACGAAATTAGTATTGATAGAGGTCGGTTTGAGCGGAAGTACGAAAAAATTTAATCGGCGTGCCCTGATGAGCGTTTGTCGCTTAAGATTATGGTCTTCAAGTTATTAGTTAAAGGGAGTTTGTTCTCCATGAAAGCGTCAATACTACAATAGTAATTACAACGAAGTCTGTCGTTTAAATCGAAGTTTGAGTGCAATGGAAGGAGTTAAGTGTCTGTTTGTTTGAAAGTCGCAGTTATGATCGAAGATTATTGACACTTTGGGCTAATTAGGATGTTCTTTAATTAAACGTCTATCGATCGCTTGTAGGGTGGTATGCGTTATTCTGGCCCTAAGTGCCTGTTTTTCTTTCAGCCCGATTGTTTTATGTCAACTAAATTTGTTTCATCTGTAAATGATTGGTTGTGTGATTAATCGAGTCAAAAATTGTCTTGGATACTCATGTTAAATCTTTCTATTTCCTACCCGCGACGTGACAGAGGCTGGACGTGCCCTAGAAAAATTATAATTTTTTTCATGGTGCACTAAATTGACTAAACAGATAATTGATAGAGATACAGAATGGTTCCCCTGTACCGTTTCTTCAAAACGTACCGATTTTTGGGTTTTAATTTTAGTCATTCTCGAGCGTTGTTAAAAATACAGAAGCAATCCAATAAGTTGATTAATGAAGAGTTTTACAGACCCGTAAAATGCTTGATAGACTAAAAGACTTTTAATTAATTAGAAATTGGTTGATGACCACTTGTCTAACATTCTTCAGAGTTTGTGGAAATTTTCGAATTTAATTTTATACACTTCCTGCTGTGTAGATTTAATTTCGACTTAAAATGGTGATCGGTTGTGTATGCACTATTTCTGCAATCAGTTCTAGCAATCTTTCTAATTAGTTACTTATGTAATAGTCTTATATAATCAATTAGATAATAAAATCAAAGATGCCGATAAAATTATGCGAATCAATCCGCCAACCAATTCCATAAAGGCAAGAATCGCTTGACCATGCCCACGAATTGGCCCGATTCTCAGAATTTTAATTAAATCGAGTGTCAGAATTAAATAATTAATTAAAATCAAAGTCTTATTCCAGATAAATAATTAAATTCAATTAAACCGGCGAAACCGCCAACCAGAGCGTCGATTAAAGTCAAAACCTCAATCAAATTAAAAACCGCGAAATTATATCCAATTGGACGAATTAATTAACGACAAAAATCCAAGATGGCCGGGAAAGTGCCACAGTTCGTCTGATGCTGCCTTCGTCACCCATTTTTACCGCTTTGCTCAAATCGTTAATGCGATATGGAGACCTTAGCCTAAACTACATCAGGCAGATGTTTTATCTGGCTTCTGTAACTGCAGTAATGATGGGCCACCCTGTATGTCTACCGAATTTTTTTTAGGTATGGTCATTGGTTGGGATTGAACGCAATTCTGATCGTCTCATTTGATTTCGAAGTCGATTTTTTTTTAATTGCCTTTATTTTATAGTGGGCGGAGTGTTAGCAATTTGCTATTCTTCCCACTCAACCCACTATACAATCACAAACAGCCATGCCTTACCTGGGATTCGAACCCAGGACCCTTGTAGCCAAAGTTAGAGCTTCTAATGTAAGCTCATCTGAGTTACGCAGGTCGGCAGAGTTATCAGTTGTTAATTTTGTTTAAATAACTTATTTACTCTCTTTTCGTAATTGTAACGTTACATTACGCGGTCAAAAAATTAGATTTGAACATCTGCAACATTTGCGTGGTTACTGTAAAAGTTTATCTACGGTCTGCGATAAGAACAGTAATCGCTGCGTACGCTAATTAAATTTTAAGATAAGGACGCGTCCTGGCCGTTTCAGAAACACGGGTGTAGTTTGATTTCTCGAAGACGCGCATTCTTTTGTTAAGGAAGGAGGAACGGAAATTAGATTTAAATAAGGAACCGCACCTTAAACTAGGCCTTTTCAGATCAAGCGCTTGTTTAATCGAGACTCGTTTTGGTGGAAGGGGCAAATCCACCTATTTGGACCTTGAAACGCAGGTGTGTTTGAGCTTACTTGTTTTAGAAGGAAATTAGTATTAATAGATTGAAGTGTTTCAAAGGTAGGTTTAAGGTCGTTTACGAAAAAATCGGCGTGCCCTGATGAGCGTTTGTCGCTTAAGATAAGGTTTTCAAGTTATCAATTAAAGGGAGTTTATCCTTAATCGAAGGGTCAATACTACAATAGTAATTACAACGAAGTCTGTCGTTTAAATCGAAGTTTGAGTGCAATCGAAGAAGTGAAATTCTGAAGTATCACCCTTTTATTGTCTGTTTGTGCGTCTGTTTGTTTGAAAGTCGCAATTATGATCGATGATTTTGGATTATTGACACCTTGAGCTAATTAGGATGCTCTTTAATTAATCGTTTATCGATCGCTTGTAGGGTGGTGTGCGTTATTCTGGCCCTAAGTGCCTGTTTTTCTTTCAGCCCGATTGTTTTATGCCAAATAAATTTGTTTCATCTGTAAATGATTGCTGTGTGACTAATGTTAAATTTTCCTATTTTCTACACGCGACGTGACGCAGGATGGGCGTGCCCTAGAAAAAATATAATTCTTGCTTCTAGAAGGTTTTGCCAACAGCTGTGCTTAATTGAGCCAGGTAGACAGGTTCGTGGCTTAGTGACCATTTGCAATTGCATATGCGTCCAACGTACTGGGGCACACAGCATCTTTATTTGGCGCCCAACGTGGAGCACATACCTAAAATTTCACTTTCTGTCAGCGTAGTTGATACTAGATTGAGCATTCGAAAAACAAAGTAGCTTCTACTACTCATGTAAAATACGTGAGCGAGTGCTTTGTTGGGTTCACCTACACTATCTTAAAAGGGTTCATGCTGCACTAAATTGACTAAACAGATAATTGATAGAGATGGTGCCCCTGTACCATTTTTTCAAAACTTGTAGCCATTCTTGGGTTTTAATTTTAGTCATTCTCGAGCGTTGTTAAAAATACAGAAGTAATCGAATAAGTTTACTAATGAAGAGTTTTACAAACCCGTAAAATGATTGATATTGTAACGTGATTTATAAATTCGGGCTCGATTTATATCAATATTTATTAAACAAAACTAAAACACTATAAAAACTGTACAATTTATATCGACTATTTATCTTACACACTTCGCAATTTATATCAGAGTTTCGTTTCGTCCGTACTCGATCTCGTTCGGTAGTAAAACTGACTGCGATGTTCGGTCCGCAACCATTTATACACGCAAGCAATGTAAGTCCAGAACATTCGCGTAATTACCGGAATATTCCTATACAAATCCCACTATTGCGCGCGTAGAAAATTCCAGAGCGCCAAAGGCGACGTCATGTCTGGAGCGTTTCCGTTACAATATACTGAAAGACTTTTAATTAATTAGAAATTTGTTGATGACCACTTGTCTAACATTTTTCAGAGCTTGTAGAAATTTTCGAGTTTAATTTTATACAGTTCCGGGGGTTACAAAAGATTTTATTTAAACTTAAAATTATGATAGGTCGTGTTTGCTCCATTTTTGGAACCAGTCCCGGTAGCCTTGCTAATTATGTACTTATGTATTAGTCTTCATTAAAACGCTAAATGAAGGGCGCCGATCAAATTACGTGAATAAATCCGCTGACAAATTCCATAAAGGCAAGAATCGATTGGCCACGCCCACAAATTGGTCCGATTCGCAAAATTTTAATTAAATCGAATGCCAGAATTAATTAATTGATTCAAATCTAGGTCTATTTCAAAGAAATAGTTAAATGAGTTCAATTAAACCTGCGAAACCGCCAACCAGAGAGCGGGACCGCCGATTAAAGTCAAAACCGCAATCAAATTAAAAACCGCGAAATTTTTTTTCAATTGGACCAATTAATTAACGACAAAAATCCAGCAAAGTGCCACAGTTCGTCTGGTGCTGCCTTTGTCACCCATTTTTACCGCTTTTCCCAAAGATCTTATGCTTATATTCATTTTTCCGTTCGTCCGTTTCTTGAACTGCCACATAATGGAGAGTGCTATTGACCTGAAAAGTTGGTATCAAATAACGTATAATAATGTGTATTGTGAACACAATATCGCTCGTCTCCACATTTATCCACGTCTTCAGTTACTATTGACTGGAAATCAAATCTGCGTAATAAATTATCTCGAACATATCAATATAGCGAGATATGGAAAACTCGCCTTGCCGATTTTCCAAGATTAAATTTGTAGATACTTGATGTATATGCATAATATGCCGCCATACAGTAAATAATATGCACCTTAGAATATTTTCAGCTGCTTTTGTCGCTCTCTAAATTTGATTTTGATTACCAGGTTTCAACAGGCGCAAGTTTGGTTAATCAGTCGAGAACGAATGGGGGTCATGTCTAGGCTCCCTTGTATTGTGTGTGTAGTAGTCAGTTTGGTGTAGCGGTTTAAGACTCGGACTTTACTTTACAGGTTGTGAGTTCGAATCCACAACTTTTCAGTTTTTAGTGGTATAGAACATCTCCTGACTACCATGCTTTTTGTCTTGTTTACACCAGAAAACTTTACAACTATAAATGGCACAATTTCAGATTGTATTATATTTAGAAAGGAAAAATCACACTGTATTTCAATATAATAAACATGAATTTACTGCATATGTTTACCGTGTCTTAAATGTTTTCCATCCCCCCGGCCGCAAAGTTCAAAATGCCCATAGCTAGGTTTAGATCGCCGGGGTAACCGAAGCCGGGGAGTAAATGGTCGCCGGGATGGCTTGTCGCCGGGAGATCGGTGCCGAGATGGTCATCGCCGGGATGACCGTGACCGTTGTTGGACTAGGTCAAAAATCTTACTTTCTGTACAGTTACCATAGGAATTACGAAGTAAGTAAAATGTAGTAACTCTTTATCTAACCACCTATAATATGTCGTCATTGTATACGTCTCTTAAATATTTACATAGTTTTACTGATACGGTTGCGAGCTCAAAAGGTTTGCCAGGGGACTGTCGACTGCAAGATAAGTATGTCCTACGCTATGGAGAAAGTTTGCGTTATTACTTTTTTCATTGTGTGCTCTTTAACCTTTCTGGTAAGAATTTATCGTAACGATTTACTGAAGATTAATTAATTCCACTCCAGATCGAAGGCGCCGATGAGGACACCGACCGGAACAAGGACATCGAACAGTACGTGGAGGAATGTATTTGTGAATCAGGCGCTGATCCCAGCGATGCCTATGCGTGGTTGAGGAACAGAACTTATTCCAAATCTCCGTGTTTTAGGTGCTTCCTTTTTTGTGTGGGAATAAAAATAGGTGTGTGGAGAACCGACGGTACGGTCGACCTTGATGGTGCATCGGAGCATTTTGGGTCTTCGATTAGTAGAGAGCAAGTCGCCGCTTGTGAGGCATTGCAAGAAAATAACCTCGATTTTTGCGATAAGAATTACCAAGTCTCGACGTGTTTCGACAAAGTGATTGAGGAGAATGCTTTAAACCCAAAAAAACCGATAGCGGAGTAGTTTTACGACAAGTGAAAACAGACTTTGAGATTTTTTGGATACATATACTTGATTGACTTAAGTAAATTGAATGAATAATTTGAATTAATACATTTCTTTTCGAATTCTTTGTTCATTTCCCGAAAGGCGCCACACGAACGATAATAGTGGGTTTAAACAATCATTATTATTGGTTCACTATCATTAGATCATTCTGAAATGGTCAATAGAAAAAAAGGTCTATTGTGCGTCACTAACCAACGACACCATACCTTTGCTCCTATTGGCTATCCCTTAATGATCTGATGATAGTGAACTAATGATAATGTTGTATATGTTACGCACAAATATCGAAAACGCTGAATGAGCGAAAATATCGCACATAACGCGATATGGCCGCAGATAAATGACCAAACATCGAAATTAAACTATTTTTCCGTGTTATGGTCGTTAACTTATGAAGCGGCCACAACGCGTTTGCTCGTTTGAAGAATTACCATGATACATTGGATTACTTATTAAATGACAATATATTTAAAAAAATATAATGCATTTTGAAAATAGCGTCATGTAGACGTTATTTGTGATTTTATTTACACTTCCGGCATTTGCTACAAAGGAAAATTCCAATATTAACCTAAATTAGTGGTGTGGGAGACTCCGTATCCTCAATCAACTTCCGAAAATTCCAACGGATCAACTACACGCCTGTCACAATTCTTGGACACGAGAAGGAAAATCTGACATGAAAACTCTATCCGAATTACACAATGGATTCGAATAAACACACAATTAATTGATTGACAATAACAAAACAAACACTCCAAATATTTACGGTAGAGATGAATAACACACGAAGTTGACTAAAATATTTTATGAAACAGATAATAATCTTTGCACTTCAAAATAATATAAATTCAAAGTGGCAAGTGAAAATTTGCACAGTAGCTTTATGAACTAGGCTCCCCTGGTCTACTCGTTTTGCATTAGAGCATAAGCGCAGCGATAAAAACGACTCGGAACATCAGTCGCACGAGGATACGCTTGGTGTTATAAACAATTCTAAAACGAACAACAAATACGGAAATTCAAATTCAAATAAAATTACCTTTAGGTAATCCCCCGATTTAAACTTAATAAATTGAAATTTTGTCATATACAGGATGCCCCGTCATAATTTTTTGTCTTTAGACCGAAATAACGTCTACATGATATTTTTTAAATATGTTGTCATTTAATAAATAATTCAATGCATTATGGTCATCCTTCAAACGAGCAAACGCGTTGTGGAAGCTTCTAAAATGACCACAACACATTCTCTCTCTCTCTCGCATTCGTTTTTATCGCCGGTGACTAATCTCTTATGGCGCCTCGATATCTATCTGGGTTTCTAGAATATTTGCGACATTATTTTTACAACGTTTCAGAGTGTGATGTGCAACTGGGTTTGGAGTCTTTTGATTTTTGTAGTACCAGACAAAAGGGAAGGATTAATAACAGAAGGTGACTTGAGGTAGACACAGGGCACTTCGCCGCCGGTTTTGTTTGGTTCAAAGCATTCTCCTGTATTAGTTTGTTGAAACGGGTTGACTTTGCTTTTCCAGTTAAATGACTTCTTGTCGCTCGAGACCTTATCAGTAAAAAAAATAAGTAAATAACGGTGCTTGTTACTATTTGAGAAGCGCACACAAAGGAAAGTAACCCAAAACAATATTTACGGTGACATATTTAAACTTTCCTCCAATCCTCTAAATAAAAAGCATTTCAGGTGTGGAAAACGATATCGCTTGCAAGAACTTAGCAGTCAAACTTTATGCGATTTTGTTTACAGAACAATACCGAAATATCAAGCTAATTGCAACAGAGATGCGCGGATCCTCTGTACTCTTCGACGTATTGGCAATCAGCAATGATCTCTAAACCAACTGCTCTAAGTATCATCTGTTAAGGGCAAAAGAGATCACGTTCCAAAATTTGTGACCGCTTGCATCAAAGCTGTTCTCGGAAACAAAACCTTTTTCGTGGAAGTGGCTCTCTTGTTTTTTAGTAAATTGATTGAGTAAGCGATGGAAGTAATAACTTTTGTTATATGTCACATCAGAGGATAAAAGAGCCACTATAAGGCCCCTAGCGACTATTTAGGGTTTGTGAAGCTCTTGGGGCTATGACTCCTAAGTGCCTTTACAGGCTGAACATTTCTTAAAAATTTATAATCCTATTGTGTGTCAGAACCCTAAATTGTAATTTGAATTTCCCCTCTATCAAATATATGTAGATCCAGGTATGCGCACAAGGTGATATGATACCGTCACGTTGTTTACTTCAATGTGAACAATTTTATAGTGCACATTGTTCATTAAATAAAAATAATTGAAATGTAAATTTCTATCATTGACAGGTTATGAGCCGCAATGTTTTCACTGCTACTTAATTAAATACTGAAAACAATGTCTACGAATATGAGCAATCAATTATTAATAACCGAGAAGTTGGAGGGCTCCTCAAACTATAATAATTGGAGTTTTTCCATGAAATTACTTCTTATTCATGAAGGATTGTGGGAACACGTCACCAAAGAAGATGTGAAACCTGATGAGAGGGCAGCAAATGAACGTGCCATGGCAAAGATTGGGCTACTTGTTAAATCTTCTCTGTACCCATATATCCAACCTTGCAATAATGCCAAGGAAGCTTGGGATGTCCTGGCTACCACGTTTGGTAGTACCGGCCTCATCTCACGTCTCAGTGTGTTGCGTCAGCTATTTCGTATAACACTGGAGGGTCGCACTCTTGATGAGTATGTAGCACTAGTTCTATCGCTCACGCTACAGCTATCTGCAATGGGCAAACCACTTGACGATGAATTCGTAGCAGTCATTCTACTAAATGGTTTAACTGAAGAATTTGATCCAATGGTAATGGCTCTCGAAAGTTCTTCTGCAAAAATCACTACCGACATAGTGAAGAACAAGCTACTACAAGAAGCGTCTCGCCGCAGTGCATCTAATCTTGAAAGCCCGGATGGTACGGCATTTTCCACGCGATATGACCAACGCCGCTGTGATATCTGCCACCGTACGAGCCACAGCACTCAGCAACACCGAGGCAAGCGAAAAGGGAAGAAGAATACAGCACAAGCCACGTCAGGGACGTCGTCTGTGCCAGCCAGTTCCTCTCCGCGGTATAATCACCCCAACCAGACCAACCAGTCCAATCAGAAGAAGAAGTCGGCCAACAAAGTCGGCAATAGTAACACGCACGTGAGCTTCTTTACTGTTATGGCTGCTAATGTTACTACTACTGATTTTATCTTTGATACTGGCGCTAACATTCATGTTGTATCTAACAAACATTTATTTACAAATTTTGAATCTCGTACTATGCTAAACATTACTTTGCCTAATAATGAAACAGTCAAATGTCCTGGTAAGGGTGATGTCACTATTCCCATGGGTCCTAATTCCTAAGTCACGGTCATGATGCAATATTTTGCTCCTAGTTTCTCAGCTAATCTCATTTCGGTTAGTCAACTTGTAGCAAAAGGACACACTGCCACGTTCACAAGTGATGGCTGCCAGATTCATTCACCAGAACGTATTGTAGTCGCCACCGCCACTCTTAGAGATGGAATCTACGTACTGGATCGTCCTTCTACTAAGCACATGTTACGTCAGGCTACAAATGAGCAGCAATCACAACCTACTGAGACTATACATGCTATTTCAAAGCCTCAGCAGTCAAATGCTCGTGCCAATGCTGTCCAACATTCTCATGATATTTGGCATTCACGCCTAGCTCACTCAATCATCGTAGTATGAGAGATTGCTACGCAACGGTCTCGCTACAGGAGTTAAACTACCCTAATACTCCACACGACCCTTGTATTCCTTGTATTGAGGGAAAGCAAAAGAGAGTACCTATACATCGCGAGAAAGGTACTAGGGCAACAGAATTACTCGAACTTGTACACACTGATATTGCTATTGTGAATGTAAGTTCACTCAACGGCGCGACGAGCGGAATCCTGTTTGTCGATGATTATAGCCGAAAAAACCTTCATTTATTTTATGAAGAAGAAGTCAGAAGCTTTTGCTAAATTCTGCGAATTTCAGGCTGTGATAGATTAAGTAAGTGACAAGGGGAGAACCGGCAACAAGGCAGAGAGAGTCGGACGGAGACGCAAGTACATGCGTTCAGTTAATAAAGTTATGTTAAACAAACATGTCGTTTCCTTTTGTTTTAACATATAACACATGGCGCAGTCGGAAGTAAATTTGGTGGTTTTATTATTCGTATTGTCAGGGCACTCTGGTTAAACATTTTGGGGCTTATTAAGCTACCTACTCTACTGTTATCTCGCTTGATGAGAAAATGGCGGTCTCGTGCAACGTACCAGCAAAACTAGTTTTGGAAGGAAATCTAAGTGAAAATTGGAGAAGATTTGCCCAGTCATTCGACATATACCTCTTGGCTAGTGGACTTGATACACAACCTGATAAGCGCAAAATTGCAGTCTTACTAAACTTAATTGGTGACGAAGCTTTGGAAGTTTACAACACGATCAAAGGTAATACTACAAATAATGAACTTAAAGATGTTTTAGCCAAACTAGAGGAATATTGCAACCCTAAGAAAAATGTCTTGCATTCACGCTTTATATTCAATCAACGTAATCAAAAGGAAGGCGAGCAATTTAATTCGTTCTATACTGATGTCAAGTTACTAATTGGAGCCTGCGAATATAGTGATGCCGACGAAATACTTCGGGACAAACTTGTTTTCGGGTCAACCAATCAAGATGCAAAAACTAAATTAATCAAAGAAGGGAACCCCAAGCTAGATGAGGTGGTAAAATCTCTAAGATTGGCAGACATCACGGATATACAAGTTCAAAATATCTTATCAACACAACCTAATGTCCACTCTACCGTTACGAAACAAACAAGACCGAAAGCAAGGCCAAGTTTTATCAAAAAGACTGACATTTGTGATAAGTGTGGTCTCACTCATTTTAGTGTAGGAAATTGTCCCGCGACCAATAAGACATGTGCAAAATGCCAAAAAAGGAACCATTTTGCAAAAATGTGCCGATCAACGCGAGGATCAACGCAAACCCCTACGTACTCTCGCAAGCAAGTTCATGAGAACATCCTAGAGGACGACGAGGAGAATTACTTTTGTGGCTCCATTATTCAAGCCAACGTAGATTCTGTGGCGTGGATGGAAACTGTCAACATTGAAAATAAAATGGACGTCATGTTCAAGCTGGATCCAGGTGCGGATGTTAACATCATACCAGTTCCCATATATAAGAAGTTGAAGAAAATGTCGCCATCAATAAGACTACAGGGTTGTACAGCACGTCTAGAAAGTTGGAACGGTTTCAAAACTAATGTTGAAGGAATCGTATCTTTAAAAATACAAATAGGTAAAAATTCAAGTTATGAACGTTTTTATGTCGCAGGTCAGGAACAGTCCATTCCAATTCTCAGCAGAGACACTTGTGTGAAGTTTAAGTTAGTTAAGCGGCACCATGTGAATGAAGCCAAGGTGCATATGTTAAAGGACGATTTTGTTAGTGAGTATAAAGACTTGTTTGAAGGTATAGGTAAAATAAATAAACCATATACTATTAAGCTTAAGGAAGGTAGTATTCCTACTTCAAAGCCACCACATCGTGTGCCGATCAAAATTCAACCACAGTTAGAAGCTGAATTACAAAAATTAGTAAGTCTAGATATAATAAGTAAAGTTGATAATCCAACCGCATGGGTAAATAGGTTAGTAGTAGTAGAAAAACCGACTGGTGATATACGCATTTGTTTAGATCCCCGTGAGCTAAATGAAGCAATTGTTAAAGACTATTATGGAATACCAACCCTAGGGGAATTATCATGTAAAATTAAGGATGCCAATTTATTTTGTGTATTAGATCTAAAAGATTCCTTTTGGCATATACCATTAGATGATTGTAGTTCCAATTATTGTACATTTTCCACTATGTATGGCATGTATAAATTTAAAAGGTTACCCTTTGGCTTAAATATTGCCTCAGAAGTGTTTCAAAAGTATTTAACTGAAATATTTGGTGACATTAGTGGTGTGTTCATATATATTGATGACATTTTAATATTTGGGCAATCCAAAACAGACGTTTGTGCTACACTAAATACAGTTTTTGAAAGAGCTAGTAAATTTAATATAAAATTTAACCTAAATAAATTTAAGTATATGTTGCATGAAGTCAAATACTTAGGTCACATATTCAGCAAGGGCACTGTGCGACCTGATGTCGAAGTAATCAAAGGTATTTGTGATTATGATATGCCGACTAATAAGATTGAGCTTCAGCGATTTCTGGGTGTAGTTAACTACTTAAGAGCTTTTATTCCTGACCTAGCAGAAATAACAGCTCCTTTAAGAGAGTTGTTAAAGAAAAACATAATATTTACGTGGCTAGATTTACATACTGAAACTGTCAACAAATTAAAAATGATAATTACCAAACAGCCTGTATTACAAAACTTTGATCACAACAAACCTGTAGTTATACAAACAGACGCTAGTAAAAATGGTATAGGATGTGTACTCCTACAGGAAAACAAACCCGTTTACTACGCATCAAAAGCTTTATCTCAAATAGAAATAAATTATGGGCAAATTGAGAAGGAATTTCTTGCCATATTGTTCGCTTGCAAAAAATTCCATAACTTCATATATGGAAGAAAAACCACTGTTTACACAGATCACTTGCCACTTATTTCTTTAATGAGAAAAGAGATAATCAAAATTCCCTCCACAAGACTTCAGAGGATTAGATTAAAACTCACAATTTATGACATTGATGTCAAATTCTTGCCCGGATGCAAAATGCATGTAGCTGATGCTCTTAGCAGAGCTTGCTCAAAGTCGGAGCGATGTGAAACTGATTCGTCGTTAGCCGATGTTGTCCATTCTGTTAATATTTCAAACGATTTGAAGTCTAAATTTCAGGAGCAAACAAGAAATGATTCAATTCTGGCACACTTGGCAAATTATTTCCAAAATGGTTGGCCTAATTGTAAAAGCAAAGTACACGATAGTGCAAAATTTTGGTACAACTTTAAGCAGGATATTTCTGTCCAAGATTCAATTGTATATAAAGATAATAAACTAGTTGTTCCGCTAGCATTAAAGCCGGAAATACTGGCAAAGCTTCATGAAAGTCACTTAGGCATGACAAAGACCAAGGGTCGGGCCAAAAACTTGTTTTATTGGCGCAACATGAACTCAGACATTGAAGAGTATATAACCAATTGTAAGACTTGTCAAAAGTTCTCCAAAAACAATGTTAAAGAACCAATGTTGCTAAAAAGTCAACCAGATCTTCCGTTCCAGATAGTAGCTTGTGACATTTTGAATTATGGCAACAAGGATTATTTAGTATTGATAGACACATTTTCTAAATGGATAGAACTTGTACGACTATCATCAAAAACTGCCGATTCAATAATTAAAGTACTGAAAAGCATATTTTCTACGCATGGTATACCTTCCAAGTTGTATGCTGATAATATGCCTTTCAACTCGAGACAGTTCAGACAATTTAGTCAAGACTGGTCATTTGAATTGACATTCTCCAGCCCATACTATCATCAAAGTAATGGGCTCGCAGAAAGAGGTGTGGGCATTTGTAGGGCAATGTTAAACAAATGTGACGATATCCAGGGTGATATATTTAATATAATGCTGGAATATCGTAACACTCCAGTCTTAGGGACACCATACTCACCAGCGCAATTACTGTTTAGTAGATTATGTAGGACTAAATTGCCAATTACCAATGAGTCATTGGCTCCCAAAGTAGTTTCTCAATTTCGTGACGAATTGCTTAAGAACTCTCTTACGAAGAAAGCTTACTATGACCGAACCGCTAGGACTCAAACTCACAATTTCGTGCCAGGTCAAAAGGTGTTGTATAAAGAGAATGATAAAAGTAAGACGTGGTGTCGTGGAGAAATTGTGAACTTAGGTGACAATCCTAGATCGTTTAAAATTAAAGACCAAAATGGTCGAATTAAACTTCGAAATACATGGTTCCTCAAACCATTACATTCTAGTAATAATTTGAGAACTCAGCAACAGATTATACCAATTACATTTTCTGATAAACCAAAGTTCTGGTCTAACACATCGAAGTTGATAGAGATAGGAGAAGGTGAACAATTAATTGCAGAAAGTAGGGATGAGGTAAATGAGCAGAGCACAATAAGACCAATTAGACAAGTAAGACCACCGATGTACTTACGCAATTATGTTTGTAAATGACTGTAAACAATTGTTTGTAATATTTTATTTATGTAATCTGTAATTGTTATGTAATTATTATGATAAGGGAGATGTGATAGATTAAGTAAGTGACAAGGGGAGAACCGGCAACAAGGCAGAGAGAGTCGGACGGAGACGCAAGTACATGCGTTCAGTTAATAAAGTTATGTTAAACAAACATGTCGTTTCCTTTTGTTTTAACATATAACACAAGGCATTCGTCGAGAACCAAACCGGAAAGCGGATCAAAACTCTTCGCTCCGACAATGGGGCTGAGTACTTCGCCCATGACTTCCAGGATTATCTGAAACAGCATGGAATCAAGCATCAATCCAGTGTGAAGTATCATCCAGAACAGAATGGAGTCGCCGAGGCATGTTGTCGTTTAATTTTTACAAAGGCACGCTGCATGTTGCTTCATGCAAATCTACCAAATGCCTATTGGGCGGAAGCCGCCAGCACGGCTGTGTATATTAAGAACCGCAGTCCGTCGGGAGCTGTTCCGAACAATACACCAGAGGGCGTATGGTCTGATACTGTTGTAGATTTATCTCATCTCCGTGTATTCGGATGCCTTGCTTATGAGAGGAAGGATATTAATCGGAAGAAGCTAGAATCCCGATCACAGAAATTGATTTTCGTCGGATATTCTGAGACACAGAAGGGAGGTTATCGCTTAATTGACCCCATCGTCCTAAATCGTTAACTGTAGGCAGAAATGTCGTATTTCTGGAAGACCACTTCTTTCACGCCATTCCAGAGACCGCACCAGTCAACGAAGATCGCAAGAGTCTCGTGTGTGTTCCTCTGACGTCGCCGCCTACCGTTCAGACGCGAAAGGGGGGACATCAAGCTCAGCCCACGCAGACACAGCTGCAGTCACCTGAGCATCGCCCGAGCAACAGTCGAGCAGTTACGCTGCCTGTACGTTCAGAAGCGTCATCAGAATTCGAGGACAACACCGAGGACGAGCAAGAATCGCCCGTCACAATTGCCCTAAGGAAAGCACGTTCTTCAGATAGTCCACTAATCGACTCAAGTGAGTACCTGCCATCTGATGAAGATTCAGAAGACTCAGATGTAGCTGACAAAGATTCTCCTTACAAAACCAGAGGCAACGTCAACCTAGTGACTGAAAGCATCGTGATGGCCTCTATGCTGAATGAGAATGAACCAACCACAGTGAGGAACGCACTCAACCGCCGAGATAGACATCAATGGTATGAATCCATGAAAGCAGAAATCAACGCAATGAATGAAAATGAAGTGTGGAGTCTTGTGGAAAAGCCCAAGGATCAGCAAGTTCTTGGATGTAGATGGGTGTTTAAAATAAAAAGACACTCAGATGGTACCATTGAGAGGTACAAATCACGGCTAGTAGCGCAAGGCTATAATCAGGATACGACATCAATGGAAACCTACTCCCCCGTGATGCGATATAGTACACTCAAACTATTATTCGCTTTGGCCATTGAAAATAATCTGAGCCTGAGTCACTGGGATGTCACCTGTGCTTTCCTACACGGGGAACTGGAATCGCCTGTCTACATGCGGCAACCCGAAACTTTCGAATACGGAACCGATCGAGTGCTTAAATTGCACAAAGCTCTCTACGGTTTGAAGAACGCAGGGCGTCGGTGGTACCAGAAACTTACAGATTTTCTCCTATCAGTAGATTTTAAATCCTCTGATATTGACCCCTGTGTGTTTACTCTTAAGAAAGGAAATAGCTTAGTAGTAATTGGAATTTGGGTTGATGACCTTGTTGTATTAAGTAATGACCAACTTCTTGAAAAATTTGTCAGAATTGAAATAACTAATAAGTTCAAGACAAAGGATCTTGGAAGTGTCAGTCACATTTTAGGTCTAAACGTACAACGGGAAAACAATCAACTTAAAGTAGACCAAGCTCACTACATCCATTCCCTACTTGAAAAATTTCAAATGCAAGACTGCAAGAACATCGCTACACCAATGGAATGTGGCATCAAATTTGAAGAAACCACACTTGATAAGGTTGCTAATGTACCTTACAGACAACTCATTGGATCGCTCATCTGGCTCGCGACATGTACTCGACCAGATATTTCGTTCGCAGTCAACAAGCTTGCAGCCTATAGCAGCAAACCATCCGAAACCCACTGGAAACACGCCAAACGCATCCTGAGATACCTCAAATCTACTATTAACTTGGGACTTATCTTCAGCAAGTCTAAAGACGGCATAATTACAGGCTACGTTGATAGTGACTGGGGTGGTGACTGCTCAGACCGCAAGTCAACTACAGGATTCGTCTTGATGCTCGCCAACACTTCCATTGCTTGGGAATCAAGAAAACAGAAGACTGTGGCATTGTCATCATGTGAAGCCGAATATATGGCAATGGCAGAGATGTCAAAGGAGTGCAAATTTCTTGCCTCTCTCTATGCTTCAATCGTAGGCCAAGTCCCCGTAGTTAAAGTATTCACAGACAGTCAGTCTGCCCTAAAGCTGTCTACCAATCCTATTGTTACCAATCGTTCCAAGCACATTGACATAAAGCTTCATTTTGTGAGAGATTGTATACTGAGTGACTTGTACAAATTGGATTATGTACCCTCAGACCAAAATATTGCTGATATTCTTACCAAATCTCTTCCCTCACACGCACATCTTAAATTGTCATCTGGTTTAGGCTTACACAAATGTATTGTGGTGAATGATGATATGATCAGCTTGGATTCGATCTAGATCTGACCACTGTTGAACACGTTAAGATTTTGTGCATTTTTATTATTATTATTTTTTTTTTGCTTAACTGATCGGTGATTAAAATTAAGAGGGGGTGTCAGAACCCTAAATTGTAATTTGAATTTCCCCTCTATCAAATATATGTAGATCCAGGTATGCGCACAAGGTTATATGATACCGTCACGTTGTTTACTTCAATGTGAACAATTTAATAGTGCACATTGTTCATTAAATAAAAATAATTGAAATGTAAATTTCTATCATTGACATTGTGGCCCTTTGAAAACCTTTTGCAAAGGCAAAGATTAATAAATGCTCATAATGGGCAGATCCTAGGATTTTGAATCACGTTTAAACCCTTAAAGGTACTAAAAAGCATATTACGAGGTTGAAAAGCTCTCAAACACTTAGAAGAGGACCTAAAAGCTCCACCTTTGAAGAGAGGGAAACATTTCGAGGGCTCTAAAGGTTACTGCCATGTTCTTGCGCGAATCCTGTATACTTTTGAAGCTTTTTGACTATTTTCGACTCCTGATGGTTTCTGCTTAAAGACCTTTAAACAAATCAAGATTTTCAAAAACTTAAAATTCATTGAGATTACTGGCGACATTCACAAAATCTAGAACTTAAAGTTTCCGTTTTTAAGGATTTTTAACACACTAACCGTGTAATAACCCTTTGAGACCATAGACTATCCATAACAGTTGCTTATCTATTAGATCTTAAAAACGCATGTTTTTGAATAATCTTGCAGCTCTCAAAGGCCCATTAAGCAGCTTCACATTTGGTAGATTACTAGCGACCTTTGAAGACGCCTAACAGTTTTTAGAGATGTTCTCAAACAATGTAAACAGATTTTTGGAGATTCCCAACGACTCTTAGAGATCTTTTGAGACTACCGACTTTAAAAATCTTTTAACCTTTTATTGATTTTTATAGGATCTATAACACTAAAGTCTCGTAAAACATTGCGGAGGATAGCGGAAACCCTGTAAGGGTATAGATACGGGTTCCTAACTTCAGAGATTATTAAGGGCTCAGCAAAGCTCTCTAAGGGTCTTAAAATTATTGGGTTATTTGTGCTCCCAGATTCCTTTTTGCCAGTTCATCAAAATTTTTGCTCCCTCTTTTGAAAATCGGCACAATTACCCCTCCTTTCCTTTTTTCGGGTAAACTCCCTCCTATCCATGCCTTCTTTACTGGAATTTTCATCCTTTCCGTGACCTTACCTGTGGCGAAAATCCAAACCTGTGTTTTTTCAGTTGTTGCTCGACCTTTTCTCTTGTTAGCTCAGCTCCTCCAACCTACCTCTTCATCACTTTCTCATCCTTCTTTCTTTCGTAAACCGTATCGAGTTACCCTTCGTTTTACAACCATAGCTGAAACCGTAAGTTAGAACGCATGGAATTTTAATTGTCATCATTCTCTGGCGATTGAATTCATAATTTGGGAATTCCGAAATAATTAATTGGACGGATGTCACCTGTAACTCTTATATTGAGGATATAATTTGCGATTTTCCTCTTTATCTCGAGTACCGCCATTTGCATTTCGTGTACTTAAAGTGTTCCTTTATTTAGGTTTCGGCTGATATAAGTGTATGGCAATTCCCTTCGACAGTAAGATTATTGTATGTAAATAGGTTATAATTAGGTCATCATAGAAGAGAGGTTACCTTTGATTTTTGTTAGGGTGTTAATTGTCAGTCCTAGTTTAAGCACCAGTTCAATTTTAAGCACCAGTTTAATTTCCGGATACATTTCACTTTACCTACAATTGGTGTTCGACATACGAGTTTGGTAACCTTGGATTAAATTCATCGATACCTGCGAGAGCCGACACCTTTGGTATATCTTTCCACCTGTTAATAACGAGCGGTCTTTTTGCTGCGAAATGAATCAACGGATTATGAAGGAGATTAAGATCCTCAATAATGAGACATTTTCCGTAACTCTTTGGGGTCTTAGTTAATAACTATTTTCTCGCTTTAATGTTATATGATATTACATTTGTTAGCACCAGTACCTATTTAGTATCTTTACCATCTCGGTTAAGTTATGATCGTGACCGTGTTATGACCGCCACTTCCTTCTGAAAAGGTTGGCCATTTAAGTACCGTACCTGGTATAGAAGCAGATTACGAGTAGAGCGAGGCCCTTCAAGCATTAATCAACTAATTATAATACCGAGCGAGAACTGAGCTCACTTCTTGGCGTCGACATCTAACTTAAATTAAATTTCCTCGCCACAACAGCTAGGATGTATTCGTCGCTTTCAGCCGCTACACTGAAAATGGTTGTATATCGCCCTACTGTATCGTGAATTCGTTATGCAAACTTAAACCCTGGCGTGCGTAATGTGTGTTGCCCATCCTTACCACGCGTCGGTATCGGCTTCCACAAAGTCCTCTAATAAAAAGTCAATTTTTTATGGCATCTGCAATACTAAAACCACGTCAAACAACCTGAAGGATCTTGGAGACTCTCGACTGGTACATGCTAGAGTTCCTATTTTTAGAGAGTACTAAGGCTTGAAATTGTTGAGGTGACAGCCGTCTAACCTAAATCATAACGTGTAAGTACTGCTGCAGGGATGACACTCCTTCGACTCAATTCTTCACGGAGTGGGGTGAATTGCTGGAATTGGTCAGGAAAATGGGCATATTGCTTGCAACTGCTATAGGCCGTTAAGGAAACACTCGCTCGTGATTGTGGGAAGTGTGCTCATAGGTCGGAAAACGTTCAAGAGGGGTGGTAGAGAATTCCCGATCAATCTTACTTGTGATAGGGCTCAAGCTGTAGATTTTGGAATTGCTCGACCGCACGGACTATCAGGAAAGAAACAAGGAACTAGGTATGTAAGCTGTTTGAAGACGTTGCATTTAGATTATAGAAGGCGGCTCTTCACAATAAGCGCTATTATGATTTGAGACGTCGTTCTGTTACCTACACTGTTGGAGATAAGGTTTACCGTAAGAATTTCCCTTCGAAATAATTTTCGGCAAAATTAGCACCCAACTATGTCGGACCATTTGTCGTAATTAACTTGTGTACGTTTATGTACAGGGTGTACCATTACGTAGGGGTCTCGAGAATCATAGGCCGTTGGTAAAAAGTGAGAGGGGGGAGGAGATATTGCATGATTGGCGGGATTGCCTCATTACTAACTGTGATATTGAGTGTCAGTATCAAAACATCATGCGATCCAGCTACGTAGATCTGATTAAAATGTCAATTGCAACCCGGAGGATATTGGCCACTACGAATTTTGGATTTTCTCACCTAGATATTCAACTTTTCTTATCTCCTCATTTTCGTTTAATAAAAAAAATGTACCTAACGTTAGATATAATATAAGCGACAGTTACAAAAAAAATACTTAATGGAGCTACTCGAAGACTACTCCGCTATTAGCACTGTTTGGTTTAAAGCATTCTCTGAAATAGTTTTATCGATGCAGACTGAAATTTGGTACGTTATGTCCCAAACGTCCAAATTAGCCTTTTGTTGCTCCTCGCATGCGGCGATTTGCTCCCTACTAATGAGAGGAGCAAAATGTTTCATTGCACTGTCATAGTTGACTGTACTGTCACTATTCGACACACCTGACTTTATACCTATACAATTAGTGAAGCATTTAAAGCACGACGAACTGGTGTGTAGTTTACCAGTTCTCGTCTCATGTTTGTTTTTTACTCTCCAAATTTAAAATAAATTTCTAAGCTAATCGCTTTTTTTAATTGTATTAGCGATAGATCTGGAGTAATGTATGTTACAATAAAAGTAATCAACATTCAACCCGGGACCACGCTCTAGCTTATATTTATACTTTCCGCCCTAAAGTCTGTGTACCATAAAAGATAAGTACATATTAGGTAGTTGTTATTGCTTGAGGAACGTAACTAAAGCGAATTCGTATACCGCAATATTTGCTATGATAATGCACTAAGATAAAAAAGGGAGGCCACAAATCATACAATTAAGTCAACGTTTGTATTTTTATTGCAAAATCTGGTTTATTTTTTTTATTATTCGTTTCGTAACCAAAGACGGACTGCTTTTAAACATTTTAGAATGTTGGGGGAGTCTTAAAACGTGAATAGGGAATGAAAATTTAAGCTTAGGTGAGGTGATCCTCTGTAGTGTTCTGCGTATTGACCAGTGGGCATCTTTAAACAATTAACAGGAGTAATCTAATCAGAGCAGAATAGGTTTTAAAGACGGTGTTGGGGCCGTTCGCTCAGTAGAGCACCCCCAGGAGTTCTGGAGCACCAAAAGCTGCGGGTGCGCTACAACCGTATGGACAAGTCGCTTCGGCAAGGCTGAAGGTGGCTATTGTTTCGGTATCACACGTGGAGGTGGACATCATTGAGCCTATGTCAAAAAAAAAGTCGACGAGGACATGATGGATCCTTCCGTCGGTTGGTAGGGATTTCAGAGTTAGTATCCGTGTCCCTAAAGATCGGCGAAGATGTCGACAAGCACCTGACTCGTGTAACTGGCTTCAAAATCAGAGGAGAAGGGGACCTTTTAGCAGACCACATTGCGACCTGTTTGTTTGTCGTCGTATTGATATACAAAAGACAAGAACCCTAGAGTCGGAAAAGAGGCCTGGCCAGGTAGAAGACCATCTATGTGATGCTTACTGTACAATTGAACAGGATTTTACAGAAAAATGGCCGCTTGTTATCAGCAGGTGGAAAGATATGTCAAATGTGTTGGAGCTCGCAGGTATCGGTGAATTTAATCCAAGGTCTTCAAACTCGTATGTCGAACAAGAACTGTAGGTACAGTAAAACGTATCCAGAATTTAAACTGCTACTAACAATTAAAACCCTAAAAGAGATCAAAAGAAACCCCTCTTCTTCGATAAATAGAAATTTACGTAACTCATAGAACCGACGTACATAATTTAAATTTGAGATTTAGGGGTTTAATAAGTCCGCCACTCCATCAAACAGCTTTATTTCAAAGATGCTTTAGTTACATCTACAAGAGTTATAACCCACTCCCTCTAAATCTCAAATCACTTTCTTTAAAACAGTTTAAGAGGAACTGCAAGATGTTCATACAACAAAAGCAAGCACAGTAGCCAGGTGATGTTGCAATTGTTATCTGAAGTTCAAATGTGGTTTCTTTTTTTTCTCTTCTTCTTTTGTTAAGATCATCTGTAGTATAGTTACTTTCTTTTTCTTTCCGTAAGTAGGTAGTATAGTTACGTTGTTTTTTTTGTTTTTTTTTTGTTTTTTTTTAAAATGGTATCATCATTTAAACTTTCAATTTTGGGTTGAGTGGAAGAGCAGGGAGTAATAATTTTTATTACAATCTGAACTCCGCCCTTTGAGTAGTGAGTAGTTGGTAATAAAAACAAATTTTTTTTTCGTGTAAGGTGTAGCTCAATAAAGGCATTATTATTATGGTCGGTGTTTCTTGTGAGAACTCAGGTCTAGCCTGGTTAACTAATCGCACGGATTAAAATCAAGTAACGATTAGTGTCTGTGTCTGGTGAAGTTATGTAGGGTTCTAAAGAAAAAAAAAAAAAAAAATATTCACACACTCGCATTGGAAATCTACGGATAGTATGTAATTCATACTTACCAACATAGCTATTAATGGCCACAATAGTCAACGCTATCAGGAAAGAAGAAAACAAAACAAAAATATCATTATAATAATTCCTGTAATTTTATTAAATAGAGTTTATTGTGTAAGTGTTTCTTTGGCTTTGCGTTTGGGTTGAATACGAGTGGGTTGTGATAACGTGGTGTGTTTATGTGAAGAAGGAGTTTTGTGTTTTTTAATTGTATTTATGGTGTTTCTTTGTTCCTGAGGTCGTATTTGTGAGGTTGTTTGGGTTTTTGGTGGAGATATTGCAGTATTTTGTGAGCCTGTGGTGCTGTTAAGGTTTTTGCGCTTCGGTTGTATACGAGTGGGTTGTGACAATGTGGTGTGTTTCTGTGAAGAAGGAGTTATGTGTTTTTTAAGTGTGCTAGGGCGTGTAACTTTATTGGGTGGACCTGTCTTTGTAGTGCATGTTGCGTTACTTGTATTTATGGTGTTTCTTTGTTCTTGACGTTGTATTTGTGTGGTTGCTTGGGTTTTTGGTGGAGATATTACAGTATGTTGTGAGCATGTAGTTCTGTTAAGGTTTTCACGCTTCGGTTGAATCCGAGTTGGTTGTGATAATGTGGTGTGTTTCTGTGAAGAAGGAGTTTTGTGTTTTTTAATTGTGCTAGGACGTGTAACTTTATTGGGCGGACCTGTCTTTGTAGTGCAAGTTGCGTTACTTGTATTTGTGGTGTTTCTTTGTTCTTGAGGTTGTATTTGTGTGGTTGCTTGGGTTTTTGGTGGAGATATTGCAGTATTTTGTGAGCTGTGGTGCTGTTAAGGTTTTTGCGCTTCGGTTGTATACGAGTGGGTTGTTTCTGAGAAGAAGGAGTATTGCGTTTTTTAACTGTGCTAGGACGTGTAACTTTATTGGGTGGACCTGTCTTTGTAGTGCATGTTGCGTTACTTGTATTTATGGTGTTTCTTTGTTCTTGAGGTTGTATTTGTGTGGTTGCTTGGGTTTTTGGTGGAGATATTACAGTATGTTGTGTACCGTGTTGTGAGCGAGTAGTACTGTTGTTTACATGTATACGTTATCATTTGTGTATGTAGTATCTTGTGTTATGTTTAGAAATTTACGAACAATATGGCATGTGTTGATAATGACTGCTTTTTGTAAATGTTTGCATGTGTTTTTGTCTAAACCTAATAGTTGTAAATTGTTGTGTATTGTCTTTGGCATAACTCCAGTAGCACCACGGTGTAAGAATAATACCGTGAGTAGCACTAAGAATAATGGGAACTATAACAGTAGATTTCATTCTCCATTGCGTCTTAAGCTCGATAGCTATATCGTGTATTTGCGGTGTTTTTCTGCATGTGTTAAGTTGTTAGTGTTGGGGATGGCAATATCTATTATAATACAAATGGATTTTTGTGTTTTATCTATAAATGTAATGTCTGGTCTATTATTGTGGATAGTTTTGTATGTGAGTAGTGTCCTGTCCCAATATAATTTGTGTGTGTTGTTTTCAAGTATGGTCTGTGGCGTATATTCGTAGTATGGTGTCGTATCTGTTAAGAGATTGTGTTCAAGTGCTAATTTTTGATGTATGATTTTAGCTACCTGATCGTGTCGATGTTTGTATTCTGTTTGTGCAAGTCGTGTGCATGCCGATATTATATGTATGTTGGATTGTTTCTGATGTTTGTGAACAGAGTCGACAAGAATCGTTTGTCACTGTTTTGTCTTTATGTATGTGTTTTTTATAGTTGCGTGTATTAATGACCTGGTCTTGTATTGCTAACATGAAACCCTCAGTCTCCGGGAAGATATCACATTCAGACAACCAAGTGTGCGTTGCTATAGAATCAACACAATCCTGACTAACCTCTTGCGGAAATCGTCCATGTAACGGCTTTTGGTTCCATGTCTGTATGTTATTTGTGA
>NW_022170878.1:2204774-2205188 GCF_008802855.1 Photinus pyralis | reverse complement strand
TCAATTCAAATGACCAGTCTTGACTAAATTGTCTGAACTGTCTCGAGTTGAAAGGCATATTATCAGCATACAACTTGGAAGGTATACCATGCGTAGAAAATATGCTTTTCAGTACTTTAATTATTGAATCGGCAGTTTTTGATGATAGTCGTACAAGTTCTATCCATTTAGAAAATGTGTCTATCAATACTAAATAATCCTTGTTGCCATAATTCAAAATGTCACAAGCTACTATCTGGAACGGAAGATCTGGTTGACTTTTTAGCAACATTGGTTCTTTAACATTGTTTTTGGAGAACTTTTGACAAGTCTTCAATGATCGAATAAAAAGGATCCTTTATGCAGCTATTATAGTCTAGGCGATAGAGACTGTAAAATTGGCAAACTGGACATTTTGAGGTGGAAAAGAAAAAA
>NW_022170878.1:2093763-2204674 GCF_008802855.1 Photinus pyralis | reverse complement strand
GCGCCATTATCGTTTTTTAGAAATCCGAAAAAACATTGGGGGGGGGGGCAAGTGAACGTAGCCCCCCCAGTACGTATTTTGTCCCTTGTAACTAGGTCACCTGATACATTTGGTTATGCGCTCAATTGCGCCACTTGAATTAAAGCTAGCGCCATTACGGTTAAGCCGTGACAAGTTTTCAAAAAGTGGGGGGGCAACTTAACGTTTTTAAAAGTTTTTTAACATCTTTTCATACGAAATTGTACTCTCAGGTATGCGCTGAAATGCGCCGTAAAAAGATATCTTTGCGCCATTATCGTTTTTTAGAAATCTGAAAAAACATTTGGGGGGGGGCAAGTGAACGTATTTCCCCCCAGTACGTATTGTCCTTGTAACTAGTCACCTGATTACATTTTTGTTATTGCGCTCAATTGCGCCACTGAATTTAAAGCTAGCGCCATTACGGGTTATAGCGTGGACAGTTCAAAAAGTGGGGGGCAAACTAACGTTTTTTAAAAAGTTTTTAAATCTTTTCATGTTACGAAATTGTACTCTCAGGTATGGCGGAAATGCGCCGTAAAAAAAAGAGATATCTTGTACTTTTTTGCTCGATTATTGTTTTGGATATCCTTAAATATCTAACTTATGGTGGGGATGGAGGGTGGCCAATGCTTGAACGCAACAAATTCCCCCATAACGCTTTTTGCTACCGGTATTTGTGCCACTTGATACATCTGGTTATGAGCTCAATTGCGCCACTTGTATTAAAGCTAGCGCCATTACGGTTAAGCCATAAAAATTTTTTTAAAAGTGGGGGGGGGGGGCTAACTTAAATGAAAATGAAATGAAAAGATGTTATAAAAAAGTAACTTTTAAAAACGTTTACTTGCCCCCCCCCCCCAAATGTTTTTTCGGATTTCTAAAAAACGATAATGGCGCAAGAGTTATTATCGGTGGCGAATATGAGCGCATAATTCATTTCAAAATAATACGACTATCAAATCTCTCAGTGGGGGGGCCAAGTTAACGGACCCCGCGTCTTGTTAAATAGTTGCCTTATTTTATTATTGTAATATGTATAATATAATTACTTTAATTAATCGAATTACTTTAATTAATCTAATTAATTTAATTAGTTTGATTAATTTAGTTAATTTAATTAATTTAATTAACTTAATTAACTTAATTAACTTAATTAACTTAATTAACTTAATTAACTTAATTAACTTAATTAACTTAATTAACTTAATTAACTTAATTAATTTAATTAATTATTTAATTAGTTCAGACTTGTCAGTAAATGTGGAAGTGTAATATTGACCTATATTTATATGAGATTCGTTTACATTTCAAACTATGGAAGTTTCACTTCTGTTGTCTGTACTCACTGTTTTTTAGCGCATTTCTTAAGAATTAAAAAAATGCGCTTTGTCCGTCCGTCCGTCCGTCTGTCCGGGCCCACTTCTACCGTTTTGAACTACTTCTAGGGGAATGGTCCTAGAGTTCTGGAATTTTTTGCAGTATGTAGCATATACCTTGAAGGTGTGCCAGACGGCCATCAAATTTCGCTGTCTAAAATCCCCCCCCCCCCCCCACTAATTATTTCCTGAGATGCTGTTTTTGAAAGTAAAACGTGCATAGATTTTACATACGACAACCAATTGGTCTCAGATCAGCGAGCGACGGGGGGGGGGGGGGGGGGTGGGGGTTAAAATTCATTTTATCTCTCATTGTATTTTACCAACTACTGCCCTTCTTTCTGTCCTCTCATCAAAACTAGCGGGGTGGGGGGGGGGTTGAACTAGTTTATCCTTGATGGTACTCTAATGAAAGGTCTCAACGACAGAATTAATTTTTTACCAACCATATCCCTCCTCCTCGACCTTTTATCGTGATCGCAGTATATTCCCTTATACCTCAAGAACGGATTGTCGGAAGAGGGTACTCACAAAGGGCGATTGAGACGTCTGCAAGAAATCTATCCACTGGTGATGTCAAAACAAACGCTATTTTGGTTAAAAAAGTGCGCTTTATCTGCACAAGAGTTGTGCATAATTTATACTTGATTATAATTGTGAATTTAATTAATGATTGCGGTCGGGATCACATCTGACCCCGGTGCCTTGTTATTCGGGAGTTCCCGTGCCGCTGAGGTGGTCAGTACTCAGTAGTACTTCGCAGAGTCTCATCATTCTTCACTAATAGGTACCCTTTGTTGTTGAATGCCCAACCAAAGAACTATTTAGATTTACAATGGGTATATAGTGTGGTGTGCAATGGCAAAATGTCACTACGCCATCCACAAAACACCTGTCCAGATATCTCAATTAAATTCAGTCTTTAAGGAAAGTAATTATAATTTTTCGTAGGGCACCTCCAGCCTCCGCCCCGACGAAAGGCTGGATATTAACCCAATTGTTATTAATTTAATAAAGAATCAGTAGCCATAAATGTCTTCAAAATTATAAGGAATGGATTTTTAATTAACACAATAACACCTGATGTAATTCTGGGTACGAAATAGAACAAATTTGAAAACTCCTCACTAGATCGCAATTTTGGGCTCGATTAATCACAAAACCAGTCATTTACAGATGAAGCAAATTTATTTGACGTAAAATAATCACGTTGAAAGGAAACCAGGCACTCAGAGCCAGAGTAACGCGCACCACGCTGCAAGTGATCGATGCACAAACATTCATAGAGTGATGATACTTAGGAACTTTACTTTTTCGATTGCACCCATACTTCGATTTAAACGACATCGACTTCGTTGTAATTACAATTGCAGTATTGTCCCTTTACGCTTTCACAATCGACTTAACGTTCACTTTTAACACGACCTCAATACCAGTCATTGGAAAAATAGTTTGCAGTTTCTTTGAGTTTGACCAAATATCGTCGTTCGCCTATATGATCGGACACCTTTGGTGGAAAGTGCCACTCCAATGACAGATCCCGAAGAAATTTGTGAAGATTCGCCTTGTCAATCTTTCAGAATTTTCCTGCTGTAGTTTTTGAGGATTCGGAAGGTGGTGAATTTGTTTACGCAAAGATCGATTGCATTAAGCAAAGTCACGAAAAACACACAGATAATGAGACTAAACGGAACTAGATCACTAAATAAAACGAAAGCTCCCTGCGTCTCAATCCCAGAGCGAATTGGAATGTACCAATATGCCTAATTGAAAATTTTCGAGCGGAATTCGTGAAGAAATAAGATGTATGGGATTCACTTATCTCGCGATTTATTAAAGGGAGAATTTCGACGAAGGAAATATTTATAGCTTAATTTAGATTCTTTATTACCTCGAGCTATTTAAATTGACGGAGAAAGAGAATTTGCTCCCGAATATATTTACTCTGGGGGCGGACGGTGTTGTTCCCGCGATTTATAAACCGGCGCTCATTCTTGTATAGTATATGGTTTTACATTAGAACCGTTCCCGAATTTCGAGTTTTCTTCATTAAATCGGTTTAATTGTCAACTTCGAGTCCCCCAACGAAAGTTTGTATTGATCCTCTTAAGAGAGAAAGGCCTCGACTATAAGCGATAACAAGACGCTTATTATTCAATTCACCTCCGGTATTTACACGTAAATAGTTCTAACAAAGGGCCCAATAAATATGAATTGAGTTTGAATTTTCATACTTTTCTGATCCATGATAGCATTTTCTAACTCCGCTGTTCGTGAAATAGTCTAAACTGTTCTTAAGGTTTCGGGTTATAAATGGGGGCCATCCTTTACTACCTCGTAGATTTTCATATTTTCACTTCCTTCCACTTCAGGCATCATTTTCTCTTCTCTTCTAAAAAGAATATAGACCTGTTTTAAGAACATGTGTATCAATTTTCAAAGCGATCGGACGTTTCTACACAATGTTATCCTTGAATATCGTATGTACATGGGCATTAAAGCAAGTTTAGTATCGATAGACATAAACTTGTTGTCTGGATTCCGATCACGAGTCGAAAGGGCAGAAAGTGAAAATGTTCCACTTGTCCCTGTCACTGTTAGCCATCTCAATCGTTTCGTTTTCAAGAATTTTAATGACTTCCTTTTCTCTGGAGGATTTTCATTATTTAAATATAAATTCAATGTGAAATTTTAACGCCCTCTAGATGGTTCCACAAAAAAATTTATTTTATTTTTATTCATTGACATAAATTTTCTCGTAAAATGTTTCACAAACCATCTCATACTAATTTAGGGTGGGCGACATATTTTTTGGACCGCTCAACGCAAACGCTCTCGAGGCTTAGCGTGCATTTTCTCTCGGATTAATCCGAATTTCTACCACACCACTCTCATTTTTTAAAACTACGATCATCGATCACGCGAATATTTTCACCAATGAACCAGTGAAAGTGAAACCTCTAAAAACCCCAATTGACAGGTACACCGCACAAAATCAGCAAAACTGACGCCGCACAAGGTGCTGAGATGAAGCAGATCTGGCATCAGCAGGATGATCACTTGATTCTTGTTAATTTCGTATTATGCCGCGACAATTGGGCGCCTCAAACTTTCACACGCATTTAACTGGTCAGGATAAATTGGTAAAGCACGATTTATGCCAACACAAACGCGGTAGTTCTCCACAGTAAGTATAAGATAATTACACAAAAAATCGAATACCACCCTTTATTGCCATCATGAAACCCCCAAGACGATTTTTGGACTACAGTATGAACTTGTCGACGATACTCCAGGTGTTTGTTTAAGAGTATTCCTAGTAAATACGTGCAGCGATAACTCCGGTAAGTAGCCGAATAAGTTTAATTGCCATTAGACTCCATAGTACCGATTCAGAAGACGGAACTAATAAAAAGCGCCAGAAGTGATTAAAATAAATGACTTGTAGCAGTCGTATTTTGCAGTCATCAATTGGGCGCGTGCCTATTTCAACGCGCCTTTAAACCCTAAATTGGCGGTTGTTAGCACAGCTGCGCTAGTTGTACATTGTGTCACTGCTGCAGTTGTTAAGTCGTGGTCGACTCTAACTTCAGCGGTTTATGTTCCGAAATGGCTTGCTTGATTAATTTTATTGCGATGCCTGCCGCGCCGTATACAACCACCTACCCGGTTTTAAGGCGCTCGAGAGCGCCTCCGAAAAAAAATGGCTTCGCTCGTAGCCGATTACGTGTTTGCAAATTTGCACATCGCCCTTAGAAATTGGGAAAAAGCTTTGACCGAAAACCGCTTTGAAGTAGGTTTCTTCCTCTTTGTAATTTATTCGTAAACATGATATACTTTCAATTAACTTCAAAGCCCTCGCCTCTTTATTAACTGCACCCTTTACTTTAATCAGTTTGGAATTTGTGCCGGTATAAATTTAATCAGTTTCTAATATACTGACCTTTCTGAGTGAATAGCTAACAGTTTATCGCTGCCTTTGCGTCGATGGTGTAGAATTTGTAAGGGACCTACCAACATAATAGACATGTATAATGGACTTTAAAAATGGATATTCACTGTATGTACCTTTGTAGAGGAATTTCAGTATATTTTGACCCCCACTTATTTTTATTAATTTTGGGAAATAAAGGCTTTGGTATTTTCAATATATTTAATGAATCGCCCTGTATATTCTTATAGTTCTGAGTATCCCTGTATGTCCTGATTATAGATATATAATAGTGTATAACATTCGTTCCATTGACTTTTATTGACTTTTTGCACTACATATTAGGTATAATAGTTCACGAGCAGTTGACAATTTTTTTGAAGCGTTTTTTGACTGGTCCATATGGTCCAATTTACTGTATATTTCATAGAGTAAGAACGCGGTACAGTTTGGATTCCTCACCATTGTTACATTCTCATCTGGTTCCCGCTGCCAGACGGTACCTCAGCAATACGAGAAGGGGGGCCCTCTAACTAATTTTTCTTCTGTCTGCTATTGAATGAAATTGAATGAATACTGCTTGAATTTTCACTTGCACTTTTTTTCTGTTAAATTAACGGTAGAAGATGCCGGAAGAGAACCATGCCATATTTTAGTGTTTACATCCAATTTACGAGTTGCTTTATCTAAATTGAACCGTAGTTCTATTTTAAAAATGCTAGACGTCCGAATATTTATGTGTTAGGGCTCGTATAAGAAAATGTAATCTAGATCCTCCATTTTTGAAATATTTACATTTAACTTTTTACATTAGGCAGTAGATATGTCTCGTCCAGACATTCCAGCCGCCCTTTTTCGGTATCTGCACTGATAGTATTAACACTACCAGTAGGCGTGCCTTTTCCAGATGTATCCCCTTCCGACCCTTCGTTTTCGGGATATTCGTTTCTACCTCACCAATAGATAAGCCCAGTCCAGACGATTCATCCTGCCTTTGTGAGTTCTCCTCCGACACATCGCATTTATTTATTTATTTAAACGTGCCCTCCCCGACACTCCGCTCTTGAGATATAAGGAATTATAATCAATCACAAAATGGAATCGAGGGGGAGGAGGATTGTGGTTGGTAGAAATTAAGTCCTTCCTTTGGGACTTTTCATTAGAATACCAGGAAGGTTAAAATCAGTTTTCCTTTTTCATCGCCACGATCTTGAAAAGGGGGGAGGGAGAAGGGCGAAAACTGCTTTAAAAGTTGTGACCTGGTCAATGGATATATTTCTTCCATACGTTCAATCGTTCTTTAAGCGTACCCTCCACGAACACTCCCCTCTTGAGATATGAGGAATTATAACCGATTACAAAATGGAGTCGAGGAGGAGGAGGGCTCTGGTTGGTAGAAAGTAATTCCTTACATTGGGACTTTTCATTAGAATACCAGGAAGGTTAAAATCAATTTCCCTTTTTCATCGCCATGATTTTGACAAGGGGGGAGGGAGAAGGACGAAAAATCTTTTCGTTCAACATCGACACGGTCCTATCCCGGAAGTCGCTCGCAGATTAATGACCCCGGAAGCCTCCGATTTACACGTTCTTGACCGTCGCGAAACCCGCAGCAACCTCGTGTTCTCGTCGTCTCCAGTATTTAACGAAAAATCACTTCCACCACAAAATAATTTCTTGTTTCATTGTGAATTTTCAAATACATCGACAATCACAACGGAACGGAACGAGTCAAACGTCCCCCTTCTCCAATATGAAACGCCCAACTCTTCCTAAATCGCATCTCCCTATTAGCACCAGTACACCTGCCTTAATTCAATTTCGCCTCCTTATCGTAACCAGCCCGATGTCACATTCTAACGTCTGATCGAAAAAGTACGAATTGATTTGGATTCTACGCACCCAAATTAATAAGAAAAAGTGTTTTCCCGAGAAATTTTGGTGTAGTCGATTTTGGTAAAAAAGGAAGGTTATACACTGCCTTTTTTTGGGCCCCGAAGAAAAAATTGTCTCAGATCGACCCGGAAAAAACATTTTCTTATAGAATGTGGCCTGTAGAATCCATAATTTCAAACAGTTCCGTTCCAACATTGGGCTACTAATTCAAAAGTTATAGCCCTTTGAATTTTCTTTCTTTCGAAATTGGTTTCTAGTCTATACCTTTTGATTGAGAAGTCTGATCGAAAAAGTACGAATTGTTTTGGATTCTACGCACCAAAATTAATAAGAAAAAGTGTTTTCCCCAGAAATTTTGGTGCAGTCGATTTTTGGTAAAAAAGGAAGGTTATACACTGCCTTTTTTTGAGCCCCGAAAAAAAAATTGTCTCAGATCGACCCGGTAAAAAAATTTTCTTATAGAATGTGGCCTGTAGAATCCATAATTTCAAACAGTTCCAAGATTGGGCTACTAGTTCAAAAGTTACAGCGCTTTGAATTTTCTTTCGAAATTGGTTTCTAGTCTATAACTTTTGATTGAGAAGTCTGATCGAAAAAGTACGAATTGTTTGGGATTCTACGCACCAAAATTAATAAGAAAAAGTGTTTTCCCGAGAAATTTTGGTGCAGTCGATTTTTGGTAAAAAAGGAAGGTTAAACACTGCCTTTTTTTGAGCTCCGAAAAAAAAATTATCTCAGATCGACCCGGAAAAATTTTTTTTTATAGAATGTGGCCTGTAGAATCCATAATTTCAAACAGTTCCAAGATTGGGCTACTAGTTCAAAAGTTACAGCCCTTTGAATTTTCTTTCGAAATTGGTTTCTAGTCTATAACTTTTGATTGAGAAGTCTGATCGAAAAAGTACGAATTGTTTTGGATTCTACGCACCAAAATTAATAAGAAAAAGTGTTTTCCCGAGAAATTTTGGTGCAGTCGATTTTTGGTAAAAAAGGAAGGTTATACACTGCCTTTTTTTGAGCCCCGAAAAAAAAATTGTCTCAGATCGACCCGGAAAAAATTTTTTCTTATAGAATGTGGCCTGTAGAATCCATAATTTCAAACAGTTCCAAGATTGGGCTACTAGTTCAAAAGTTACAGCCCTTTGAATTTTTTTTTGAAATTGGTTTCTAGTCTATAACTTTTGATTGAGAAGTCTGATCGAAAAAGTACGAATTGTTTTGGATTCTACGCACCAAATTAATAAGAAAAAGTGTTTTCCCGAGAAATTTTGGTGTAGTCGATTTTTGGTAAAAAAGGAAGGTTATACACTGCCTTTTTTTGAGCCACGAAAAAAAAATTGTCTCAGATCGACCCGGAAAAAAATTTTCTTATAGAATGTGGCCTGTAGAATCCATAATTTCAAACAGTTCCAAGATTGGGGTACTAGTTCAAAAGTTACAGCCCTTTGAATTTTTTTTCGAAATTGGTTTCTAGTCTATAACTTTTGATTGAGAAGTTTGATCGAAGTACGAATTGATTTGGATTCTGCGCACCCAAATTAATAAGAAAAAGTGTTCTCCCGAGAAATTTTGGTGTAGTCGATTTTTGGTAAAAAAGGAAGGTTATATATACACAGCCTTTTTTTGAGCCCAGAAAAAAAAATTGTCTCAGATCGACCAGGGAAAAAAATTTTCTTATAGATTGTGGCCTGTAGAATCCATAATTTCAAACAGTTCCAAGATTGGGATACTAGTTCAAAAGTTACAGCCCTTTGAATTTTTTTTGAAATTGGTTTCTAGTATCACTCACCTGTACTCAAATTCATAACGTAAATTTATACCACACGAGCGCGAAATCTCTAAAAACTTCGGCGTCGATGTTGGAACTTCCCTTAACCACAATTTAATTTGCTTATATGTCAACACTGATCTCAAAAATTCACCCTAGAGTAGTAGGCTCTAAAGGTTTAGGAGGCCGCAGTATATTTGCCCTTACAATTTTTTCTAGAGAATATATTTTGTCCCTCAGAAATTTCCTCGGAAAGTTTAAAGAAGTCCACCGATAAATACGGTCCCAATTATGTTTCCACAAAGTATTTATACTAAAACGCCATAACAATTTACAAATTTTACAAGATAACTGAACTTCGAATCCGGATTGCATTTGATGCATTAATTGGAGCAGTTGGTTCACTTTTCCGGCGTAGATCTGGTCACTATTGGCATAAATTTTCATTAATTGTTCACTCAGACATAACCCAACACTTGAGACCAGTGTAACGTACATTTAGTTACGTAGTTTTATTAACCAATAAATAAATTGTAAATCTTAAAATGGATTAATTTTTTGTCACTTACAGTTTATAACATAACACAAGCGCATGGAAGTTGGAGCTGAACCTTTTTCTTTAATTTTTTTGTAAAATAAATCCAAAAGTAAAAAGGAAGGTAATGTTTCACGACGCAATGCCTGATCGTTAATTTAAGAAACCATTTTCCTTAATTACATTTAAAAGTCGAGTCGCTCAAAATCATTGCTTATTCCAATTTGCGCGATCAGATCGAGATTCAAATCTGACGGCCGGCGGCCCCGCGGCCGAATTATGCTAATGGCGCCAGCGTCCATTAGAATGAATTTAGCTAAAGTTTTCGATGATTTAATACAAAGTTTAATCGGCGTAGGGGGAAGGTTGGAAAGTTCGCGGAAGGAAGGGTAAAAGGGGAGGCAAAATATTAAGAGAAATAAGGTAATAACAAACGAGTATAATAAATTCGATCCATTAGCGCTTTCCGAGGAGGAAACTCCTGCAAACAAAACTAATGTCGATCCATTTATCTCTATTAATTCACCGTCCTTACTTACTGCTATCGACTCTTTTGGACTTACGGTGACATAAGTTCTGGTGACTTTTATGGCATTGTAAAACATATCTACGAAATTCATTACCTCTGAAACTGTATCTGAGAAGTTATAAATCTGGAGACTATTTCTCTTATATCATATACCTTGCAACTGCTCGGGGAGGTTTTATTGTGACCGAAGACGATACCTTTTTATAAAGTTTGAAATACAATTTCCTTTACTTTCTAATGATACGGCGACAAAACGGTTCAATAATAAAAGTGTCAAATTAGCCTATAATTTGATGGGGGATTGACATTTTTATCCTCCCATTGTTCCAACTACAAGTTAATAAAATACAGCGTTTAAGTAAAATGGTCATTAAGTCTAAAAGCATTATGTGTTTAAGAATTATTCTAATACCGACGACTTTAGAAGCACCAAAATATGTAAATTGGCAATTACCATATTCATACCAGAAAATAGCATGTCTCTAATATGTTTCCTTCCAATCTTCATAAAACTATCAAAATGGAAGTATTTACTGTGCGAAGGCGTTTATAGCGTCAATTAAATACGGGTGCTTTTCAATTAATGTAAAAAAGTTTATTGTTTACTGCGCGGTTATCGAAAAATCTAATTTTTAGTTTACCTACTCCCCAGCCAAGGGTCCCTCGGTTACAGTGAGGTCTGTTATCGAGTAGATCGTTTACATTTGCATTCTTGTATATTCCAGTTAAAGTAACTATTCAAGAAGATGCAGTAAAAGCTGAAATAATTTAAAGGTAAGTATCTTCATTTGGATCAGAATTGCCCTGTAACAATAATATAAATTTGGTGCTGTGTGCGGTTACTATAACATACAACAGACACTTACCTAGCTCGTCCAAATTAAACAATGTATTTTTTCTTTGTAAATTCTCCCTCAGGGCGCAAGTGGGTTCCAACACAAGAAAATCCTAACATTGACTTAAAACTCTCATAAACTTTACTACTCATCCTCTAACAAATTCAAAATCGTTATAGACCCGACGACACTCAAAATTCCTCTACGTCGCCAAAACTGGTAAAACACCTGCATCGCTTATCCCGCACGTGACATTGTTAGTCGAAAAAACAATTAATCCTTAGCCGATGCCCGATAACAATTTTTTATCAACACCTAACTAGAGAAAACTCTAATCTCACGTAAAGATTTTCAATTTACTTATTAACTACATAAAACAAATAGACTTAAATGAATTAAAAAAATTAAAAAAAACTAACATTAAAATGATAGCTCAACAAACTTTTTGAGAAAAAAAAATTACCCAGAACTCATGCAATAACTTGAATTATGTTACGTACAGGCTATCATCCTGACTGCTATTTCCGATATTCGGACCGAACAACACGTATTTTTACAGTATAAGGTGGGTCGCTCTCATTCTCGGAATTGTTTTAACCTAAAGAAACGGCACCCTCGTGTAGTTTACACAACAGTAGATGGTTAAGATGTTACTCTGTGGGACTCCACCTTACTGTACCTTTCCGTAATTGTACCAAATAACTTTAAATTTACTTTTAATCAAAGATTAGCCGAAGCGCAATAAGTATTTCTACCTTCGCCGTTTTTCTAAAAAATCGAAATTAGTGTATAGACAGAGTTAATGTCCAGGAAATGCTGAATGAAAGCAAACAAGGAGACAAAATTCTCATAAAAATAGAAAAAGTTTCGTTAAAAGCAACAAGATAAACGAAAGAAAAGGATCTTATCCGGTGACCAACAAAACCAAATGTCCCACATTCATAAGAGAAAGCCGATGCTCTAAGGGGTCTAAGGTGTTGATTCGGTTGTGTTCCTGAAACTTACCTTAAGATTTTGTACAACATTTTGGAAAATTCATTAAGGAGCTATTATCCCATACTAACGACGACTGAATTTTTGGTGCACGCCCCTATGATTTAATTTGTCGTGAATTAACGTAAATTACTTAGAATTACGAGAATTAATGCGAATTAACATGAATTAATGTGAATTAATTTGAAGTAACTTGAATTAATTTGAATTAGCGTGAATTAATTTGAAATAACCTGAATTAACTTGATTTAACGTGAACTAATTTGAATTAACGTGAATTAATTTGAATTAAAGTGACTTAATTTGAATTTGAATTTTTGGTGTACAAATACAAAATGGCGCTTGTTTTCCCCTAGGCAACTTGGAGGTTGTTTGTGTTGCATTGTGTCGCAAATACTACAGTTGTATTCTTGACAGCGCTTGAAAGTTCTTAAAGTTTATTCTGGAAGCTTCTCATTGATTAGATTTGGAGCTAATCCTACTGTACACGTGTGGTGAACGAGTATGGCAAAGGAGGGGACCTAATTCTCTAACTGAATAGAAGTCGGACTAGGAAAATCACGAACGTGCTCTGAGCCTAAGCTGCGAAAGAAAAGGGGGCTTTGGTGTGCCTAAGTGCTGTCTGGTCGAGCTCCACTGTGAATACTGGGGCGCAGCGAATCTTGCGGAGACAACTTTCTGTAGGCCATTTCTCCTGGAGCGAATACTGCCTTTGGCAGAATTTTCGGGGCAAATTTACCGGTGCGAGTTATTAACATAGACAGAGGTGCTTAAAGTAGCAGTACTTTTGGTTGTGGTTGCATTTCTCTCCTGGAGTAATTCTCACATATTCAAAAAAAGGCAGTGTATAACCTTCCTTTTTTACCAAAAATCGACTACACCAACATTTCTCGGGAAAACACTTTTTCTTATTAATTTGGGTGCGTAGAATCCAAATCAATTCGTACTTTTTCGATCAGACTTCTCAATCAAAAGTTATAGACTAGAAACCAATTTCGAAAAAAAATTCAGAGGGCTGTAACTTTTGAACTAGTAGCCCAATCTGGGAACTGTTTGAAATTATGGATCCTACATGCCACATTCTATAAGAACATTTTTTTTTCCGGGTCGATCTGACACAATTTTTTTTTCGGGGCTCAAAAAAGACCTTCCTTTTTTACCAAAAATCGACTACACCAAAATTTCTCGGGAAAACACTTTTTCTTATTAATTTTGGTGCGTAGAATCCAAAACAATTCGTACTTTTTCGTTCAGACTTTTCAATCAAAAGTTATGGACTAGAAACCAATTTCGAAAAAAAATTCAAAGGGGTGTAACTTTTGAACTAGTAGCCCAATCTTGGAACTGTTTGAAATTATGGATTCTACAGGCCACATTCTATAAGAGAATTTTTTTTCCGGGTCGATATGAGACAATTTTTTTTCGGGACTAAAAAAAAGGCAGTGTATAACCTTCCTTTTTTACCAAAAATCGACTACACCAACATTTCTCGGGAAAACACTTTTTCTTATTAATTTGGGTGCGTAGAATCCAAATCAATTCGTACTTTTTCGATCAGACTTCTCAATCAAAAGTTATGGACTAGAAACCAATTTCGAAAAAAAATTCAGAGGGCTGTAACTTTTGAACTAGTAGCCCAATCTGGGAACTGTTTGAAATTATGGATTCTACAGGGCACATTCTATAAGAAAATTTTTTTTCCGGGTCGATCTGAGACAATTTTTTTTGCGGGCGTCAAACAAAGACAGTGTATAACCTTCCTTCTTACCAAAAATCGACTGCACCAAAATTTCTTGAAAAAACACTTTTTCTTATTAATTTTGGTGCGTAGAATCCAAAACAATTCGTACTTTTTCGATCAGACTTCTCAATCAAAGTTATGGACTAGAAACCAATTTCGAAAAAAAATTCAAAGGGCTGTAACTTTTGAACTAGTAGCCCAATCTTGGAACTGTTTGAAATTATGGATTCTACAGGCCACATTCTATAAGAAAATTTGTTTTCCGGGTCGATCTGAGACAATTTTTTTTTCGGGGCTCAAAAAAAGGCAGTGTATAACCTTCCTTTTTTACCAAAAATCGACTGCACCAAAATTTCTCGGGGAAACACTTTTTCTTATTAATTTTGGTGCGTAGAATCCAAAACAATTCGTACTTTTTCGATCAGACTTCTCAATCAAAAGTTATAGACTAGAAACCAATTTCGAAAAAAAATTCAAAGGGCTGTAACTTTTGAACTAGTAGCCCAATCTTGGAACTGTTTGAAATTATGGATTCTACAGGCCACATTCAATAAGAAAATTTGTTTTCCGGGTCGATCTGAGACAATTTTTTTTTCAGAGCTCAAAAAAAAGCAGTGTATAAACCTTCCTTTTTTACCAAAAGTCGACTGCACCAAAATTTCTCGGGAAAACACTTTTTCTTATTCATTTTGGTGGGTAGAATACAAAACAATTCCTACTTTTTCGATCAGACTTCTCAATCAAAAGTTATAGACTAGAAACCAATTTCGAAAGAAAATTCAAAGGGCTGTAACTTTTGAACTAGTAGCCCAATCTTGGAACTGTTTGAAATTATGGATTCTACAGGCCACATTCTATAAGAAAATTTTTTTCCGGGTCGATCTGAGACAATTTTTTTTTCGGGGCTCAAAAAAAGGCAGTGTATAACCTTCCTTTTTTACCAAAAATCGACTACACCAAAATTTCTCGGGAAAACACTTTTTCTTATTAATTTTGGTGCGTAGAATCCAAAACAATTCGTACTTTTTCGATCAGACTTCTCAATCAAAAGTTATAGACTAGAAACCAATTTCGAAAGAAAATTCAAAGGGCTGTAACTTTTGAACTAGTAGCCCAATCTTGGAACTGTTTGAAATTATGGATTCTACAGGCCACATTCTATAAGAAAATTTTTTTTCCGGGTCGATCTGAGACAATTTTTATTTCGGGGTTCAAAAAAAGGCAGTGTATAACCTTCCTTTTTTACCAAAAATTGACTGCACCAAAATTTCTCGGGAAAACACTTTTTTTATTAATTTTGGAATCCAAAACAATTCGTACTTTTTCGATTAGACTTCTCAATCAAAGGTTATAGACTAGAAACCAATTTCGAAAAAAAATTCAAAGGGCTGTAACTTTTGAACTAGTAGCCCCATCTTGGAACTGTTTGAAATTATGGATTCTACAAGCCACAGGTCGGTGTGCGTATTACAGTTTAACGTAGTACTTATTTGCAATTTACCTTCAAAGTCAATTGAAACTTTCCCATCCCGTTTACGATTCATTTGTGCCCTTAAGGAATAGTCCCCCGTTTTGAATACTCCTGACAAATTTGTCAATCCTTTACATCAATATCGCTGCATTTGGGACTACTGAAGATGGTTCTTATTCATCCTTCGCCAATAACTTTTCATACTACTTCATATTGGGTTTGTATGTACCGACTTTGCTTCTGGTTCTGCAACAAACCACTGAATACACGGTCGATTATCATTTTCAGCCAAATTTTCGTGACAACCATGAGCGAATCTGAACCAGTAGAAAATCTCTCGACACATGGCGGTGACCTAGAAAAGTAGTTCAAGATGAAGCTCAAGGATTGCTCGCCAATTGTCAATGACTATTGTTTGTCCCTTCAGGGTCTTCATAGGTCAATTTCTTTGGGTCAAGGTGAGGTTCGGGCAATCCAATCTCAAATAAAAGGATTGATTTATCCGCTTGCTCAATTTATTTGCAAGAGGTGACCTTGAAAAGTAGGGTAAAGGTGACGTCACCTTAGTGGTGCCTTTGAGACGTAGGTAGAGGTGAAACTCAAAGGTCACCACCATATAGGGTTAGTCCAATGTCTTCGCCACACTGTTGTGACTCTAAGATGAATATTTACCGGTCGCTCGCCTCCTGGTGATGAAGTTCGTAAAGGTGAAGCTCAAATGTCGCTAGCTCCTGGTGGCGACATTGAGAATTAAGTCAAGGTTTGAGAGCTACTTACGCGGTTTTGAAAGGTCGTGCAGGTTATCGAGCAAAGGTAACTCGCTGCAGATGACATTGGGACGTAGATCAAGGTGACGTTCAAAGGTCAAATCCAAATGATCGTTTCTTAGGGTAGAGGTTAGTTGAAGAACACATCATATAACACCGAAAAAATTGGCCATTGACTTTTGATTATCTTGAAAATGAAATATGATAAAGCGACTTTCTGGTGTCAACATGGTTAACATCATTACGACAATCAAAACCAAATAAAAGCGAGACGGCCAATTTGTCAAAATAGCGGTGGGGTCTTAGGGTGAATGTGGAGTGTCATTGATCGTCAGTTAAAAGTAACTTTGAACTTGTATAGTGGACGGAAGTAGCGATTGTAAGGCTACCTCGTTCATGAATATTGGGTAATAGTCATTATGTCATGTATAGCGTATTCTGAGCACTCGTTACCAAAGAAAGTGCCATATAGGGTGACAGGGATATCCTAATTAAACTACATGTAACAATCCATAAGGTGAAGTGAGGGTACTTTCAAAATTATCTCACTCTTCAGTTCATAGGTTGCTCACCGTTCAAAGTTTAAAGGTTGATTTCCGTTCAAAGTCCAAAGGTTGCTCGACCAGCGTTCCTTAAACTTAATACTTACGTTGTTTGCTCCTTTGTCCCTTCGGGGCTAAAACGCGCATAAAATAAGCAAACTGACCGAAACGAAACTGAGCGACCAATGGGAACTCTCAATTCAGCGGATTTCGCACTAATAAATCATTATACACCCGCATGGATGGCACCGACACCGATTAAGGGCAACGTATCGCACATTTCGTTCTAAATTTAAACCTACGCCGGATCACCACACATAAAGCGGTACATTTTTTAAGAAAATCAACATTTGAAAGCGATTATTGTATTTTTTACAATCTTAAAAATTGAACAATCCAAGTAGTTAGTGATTAGCGATCAAGTACTAATAAGTACTGATTTGCTTTCGTACTTGAGATCTTTGTTTAAATAGATTAATTTGCCGTAACGTCACTTTATTATGAATTAGAGTACCACTATTCCAGTCTATTCCCAAGGTATTTTCAGATTTATATGGAATTGACGTCCATTTTGTAGACCTGCAAGGCAGTTGAAGAATTTGAAGGATAAAACAAATCCAATTAATCTGAAAGATTCGAAGGGCCCGAAAATTACAGCTATACAATAAAGGGTCGTAATGTGCCGTACTAGTTTAAGACAAATACTCATTTACTACAAATGGAAAGTGGGTCAGTGGAGCGCCACGTCGGTTGATAATATTCGCTGTTATTTTTAAATTTCAAAAGGGAAATTGCAGCGTCAGAATAGCAAAGCGCCGAGCGAGGCGAAACTGCTTTTATTTCCGTCTGTAACGGAACGTCGTTTACCTACCTAGAAAATCCTGTAATGTAAAATCCGTATTCCATTGACAATTTCAATTTTGTCGCAATATCGGATACGCGAATGTCAAGTTTTGCAAATAAAGCAATATTTTCCCCCTTTTCTCCGCTAGCGACCGGTTCGCGCGTAGAGCGTAAACCAATAAAAAATTGTTGCAGGGGTATGGTATCACAATTAAGTTTTGGGGCGGAAGTTTAGGGACGAGATAAGGATTTCGATTTGGGGCGAAGTTTCCAACAGTCTACCTGATCGGTTTGAAAGTTCGCCGAGTATGCCGAGGATAAAAATGGCGCGCCGCTCGTAAAGTTTTCGTAGCGGAATAGTTGCGTGAAAGTGGGAGTCTGACAAGTTTCTGATGATAAATGGCGCTTTGATTAGGTGATGAAAATCACCCTTCAAATCCACGATTCCCAAACTTTCGTACTGAGCGTCCCTGACTTACTAAATCAAACAATTGATTTGTTTCCCTCTCTACTCGAAAAATCACCTAGCACCACCGCTTCAAGCCACTCCATAGCAAACAAAGACAACAATCTAAATAAGTTATAATGAAAATGGTTACAATCCCTTTTAGTAAATACTGTATAACTATAAGAATAAAATGAACCCAGCTGGTGAATTCTCGTTATCCCGTACTAAATCCAACAAAAAAACTCACTTTGATTTTGAATTTAGTTAAACATAGGAAAATTTGATACATGTACCGCTTCTCAGCAAACGCGAACAAAATTAATGTCTAGAGATAAGTGCGGTAAATAAAGATAAAACGGTTTTCAGCAGACGAGTTTGGCATTTGGGTGCGTTTTTGAGCGACCACGTACACTGTTTGTATGTGAAATTTTCTATCGGTAGCAATTCATTCTCAAGAAAAGCAGAAAAGGAGTGTTTCGTCAACCTTGTTGAAAAAGCTTTACAGATGCCCAATTAAAGGCTCGTTCCCTGGGTCGTGCACCCACGGTTACAGAAGCGCTGTTTTAAAACATCAACATTCCTACTAATTCCCTTTTTTTGTTTAAAAGGTGTACAAAGTCATGGGAAAAGTTATGGGCTTAACACTGACAATATTTTATTTACTTAAACAGTAATCAACAGACGAGGCGCACATAAAAAGGAGCCAGTGGTCTCTAATTTAAACACGCTTTTGTACCTTTCTTATACCTAGTGAAAACAAATAAACGAAAAGTCACCCTCTTCTTCAACGCATCACGCATCGTCGCCGTGATCAAACTGTAATACGAAACGATGTAGTGTACACTTCATACCCACTATTTCATTGTGTTCTCCCTTTTTCCAAATCTAGAGGGACATCCGCAATTTATCCGGCGCGAATCTTGACAGAATCCCTTAGGAAAGAGGATGCGGTTACAATAAAATACACTTAACTCGCGCTGTTTTGACAAGGCCAATTACAATGGCTGTTTCAACGTTTTATCTAAACGAACACCAACTTCGTTTCGTCTATCCTGTTGAATGTGCGACGATTAAATGGACCGTATTATGTTTTGCTCCTGCCGCTGTGGAGAAGTTTTCATTTTATTCTCTACATACGAAAGCACCACCACCAAACAACTAAAGAGCAAACAAAACAGTGCTGCTCCTATCAATGTTTACAAACATGCTATCTGGGAGTGAAGGAGGAGGTGGTTATTTCCAGCCACCAAGATAAGGTCTTTAACTTGCGATTTGAACAAAAGCGATTAATCCAATTGGACAGAGGCAGAACTTCAGATGGCGAGTGAAAATATCGCCAATTGTTAGTTTACAGTTGTGCAACTAGGTAGGTATGTAACACCTGGCCGTCCCTTGCTTAAATTTTCTCCAACAACAACGCACCTGAGATAGTAAAAGTAACTGCTCGCGAAATTAGCTGCGAAAAAATATCCCAGTTATACGAAATACTAAATTCTCCCACCGAACAGTAATCCGTTTGTACCTTATCTAATCCCTTTTCTCGATAAACCAAACACGTTATTATCGCCTTTTATGTCTAAACGTAATTCCGTTCCTGTTCGCTATGAAGGATGTTTAGGCCTGTTATTAGTTATTCTCAAGGGTTGAGGAGAAGATTATGAAAAATCCTGAATCTTTTAAATGAATGCAGCTCGATTTTGGGATACCCACGCGATTACACAAAATTACGCAATCCGCCGGTAGGCAAAACAAATTATTATTTAATTGCCACAGTGCCTTCTCAGCGGTTGCTATTTTAATTTTCATCTCGTCATATCACCCCCTGAGAAGTGAGTAAACCTATTCTTTTAGATGAAAGCGTACGTGTCGACCGGAACGGTGTGTTACATTCGAGAACCGGAGACACTCCAGTAAGATCAGGCATAGCATCCGCAAAGAGACAAGCGAGCTTGATACGGCCACTGGCTTTTCATGAATCAGCAGTGGTAACGTTTTTTCTGAGCGGCCACAGTTGACAAAATGCTCGGCTTCGCCTCGCACATTGATACACAAAAGAGAGCTTCGCTCAGTTTTACCGGCTGCGCCGCCTCGCCCCGCGTATGTACCGAAGTCGTCATCGGTTCTAGAATGTGGACGAGCAATATGGTAGACCAATGTCATAAACCGCATCGTTCTAACCCTCGACGTTCCCAAATAAACGCTAAAATATGAAAAAAGCGCCTTCTGTATGCAATTAGGAGGGGGGGGGGGGGGTAGCTTAAAGTAAAACCCTAACGTAGATGCTACCCGGATTGTATAGAATGGCTTGTATAGAATCGTTGTCACGTTGCACAAAGGAAAAGAGATCGCTCGGTTTCGGCGACTGCGCCGCCTCACCTCCCGCGTTTACTCGAATCACCTTCGATTCTAGAACGCGACCGATCTATATAGGGGGCAACGTAATAAAGCATTGATCTAACCCTCTAAGTTTCCGAATAAGCGCCAAAAATGCCAAAAAGTGCCGTTTATTGGCGGGAGTGGGGAGGGGAAGGGAGGGATTTCAGTTTCGATGTCGGAGAGCACGATTGCAAGCACAAAGTAAAAAACCTCGTCGGTCTAATCCTCGTAGTTTTCGGAATAAACGTCAAAACGCCGAAAGAGTATCGTTTAACGGTCCAGGGAGGGTTAATGGAGGGGTGATAGTGCGAGAAAAGGACGTCCGAGGCAAAGACGTCAGCGATTTCCTAAAAACTTGCCCTCCCCGATGCGACCGGACTGCCGTAAACATTTTTTTTATTTTTTGATAACTCAAATTTGATCCGATTTTCTTTCAACATTCGCCCCTCTCAACCCCTTCGTCGAAGAGGGTCGCATGCAGAGCTGGGCCGGTTTCTAGTCTATAACCTTTGATTGAGAAGTCTGTACGAAAAAGTACGAATTGTTTTGGATTCTACGCAGCAAAATTAATAAGAAAAAGTGTTTTCCCGAGAAATTTTGGTGTAGCCGATTTTTGATAAAAAGGAAGGTTATACACTGCCTTTTTTTGAGACCCGAAAAAAAATTGTCTCAGATCGACCCGGTAAAAAATGTTCTTATAGAATGTGGCCTGTAGAATCCATAATTTTAAACAGTTCCCAGATTGGGCTACTATTTCAAAAGTTACAGCCCTTTGAATTTTCTTTCGAAATTGGTTTCTTGTCTATAACTTTTGATTGAGAAGTCTGATCGAAAAAGTACGGATTGTTTTGGATTCTACGCACCAAAATTAATAAGAAAAAGTGTTTCCCGAGAAATTTTGGTGCAGTCGATTTTTGGTAAAAAAAGGAGGGTTAAGTATTCAAATCCTACGCGAAGTATTCGAATACTAAATATTTGTGAAAGTATTTGAGTTACAAATACAAATACTGCTTCCATAAAGGTATTTAATTACAAAGTATTTGAATACTTTAAAGGATTTGAATACTAAAAAGTATTTACAAAATCGAATACTGCCCAGCTCTGGTCGTATGGTACGCCGTAAGTTGGGGGACGTTTGGGGCCGCATTTGACCATTCGTAAGTTTTTTCTAGGTTGTCTCGTTTTCGCGCCGCGAGGAATAAGGCGGAGTGATCTCGATAAAGGCAAACTTTGCAACACCCTCGCCTCCAAACGGCCCATAGTTTTTGGAGGGTACCCCGTACGTTTTACGCGGGCAAGTTGGTGCTATAAATTAAGTGCGCTTCGAGGGGTAAAAGGGCTTCTACTTTACGAGGGGGGGGGGGGGCGGTTGTTGCAACTTCCGCGACCGCGAATTCCGAGCTGGCCGCGTGGTGGAGGGGTGAAAACGAATTTGTTGTGGGGTAGCCGCGAATCGGAAAAGTCGCGCCGCTGGAATTCGTGGCGTGTGTGAAAATTTGGATGAAATCTGTGCGGCTGAAAATTGGGCTATTGACGAAGACGTCGAATTTTGCTTTGTATCTTGTAATTAGAATAATTTAATTAAATTAATAATTTAATTATTTAATGAGTTAATTTAATAAATAAACTACGCCGTGCAATTATCAACGTCATGCGAATTATTTCTCTCACCAGCCGGCGCGAGAGTTATCTTACCTTGGCACGTATCTCCTCACGGGTATCCCCCAATGGCTTCATTCCCATTACTATAGTTTTTTGGAAACCCTCAGCGGTTGAACATTCGAATCTGATCCACCAACAGAATTCATTTCTTTCAGGCAATCAAATCAGTAGAAAATCCAAAAAAAACATAGGCTTAGCAAAAACAAAACGCTGCACAAAGTTCTGACAACAAAAATGATATAGCTCAGCAAGATTGTCACCTAATTGCAGTTAATTTCGTTATCTGCAATGAGTCAGCGTGCGTACGCATTTAAATCAACAGAACTGTACTCAGAAACCATTGATCTATTCGAAAAAATGTAGGAAAATCGAACTAAGTAATATGCGTTAGCGGGCTCCCGTTACAGTTAATATTTTTCTAATTTTGTTTGTTGGAATTTGGATCGTTGCCTCGTGGGTGTTGTAGACGTGTATAAACAGTGCCTTTGTAATGTAAGAAGTCTGGATAATTATGCTCTTGTGGTCACTTCCCATATCACTTATTTATACTAACCTTTAAATATCAATCCAATTATTTACTCAACAGAAGTTCTAAGCGTGCAGATTTTCTTGCGATGCAGAGAGGGAAAAGGATAACTGAGTCGAATTGTCATTAGAAGTTTGTGGATAATTTATCCTGGAAACGTTAATATATGTCTGTGCGTGACATGTGGGTTGCAATACGTATGCATATGAAACTCTAGTAGTGCACCGCAACCAAATAAGAACAAGCGCATCCCTTAATTACAGGATTATTAATAATACCGTAAGCCCTACGTATAAAGAACTTCCCTTGCGAAAGCATTCATAAGCAACCAAGGTGTATATGTACGTTGTATATTATCCTCTCAACATGCAGTAAATACACCGGCGCCTTTAGCAAATTTCACAGAGCTAAATTATCACACTAAGCACTCCTAACATGTACCCACTGCGGTAAATTATTAATATGATTTTAAGTGCTGCTTCGACTTGCTAATATAAGTAACTCTAATTTGAATTTCTATTCAAGCTACAGTGGCGACATACTTAGATGGTACAAATCCTTACGGTAAGTATATTTGGGAACCATTTTAAAAAGTGGGAATGCACAACAGCTGAACAAAAAATTTTTAGTACCGCATGAACATGTCTCATCCATTACAATTATTATGAAATACAATGTACTGTTAAGGCCAAAATACAATGAAAACCCGCAAACCCTAATCAAGTTAAAAAGAGGGAATATCACGTCATGTTAGCGAAACAATTTTCATTAGTTGCAAAAATGAAGTCGACGTTTTTGCTAAGCAACACCGCATTACGGTCTACCGCTTAAATCATAACACTGTCAACTCGAGCTGTAAAGCGAAAAATATAATCGACAGGGGATTTCCCTATTGACAATCTCCCGATGAAGTCATTTTTATTTATGCGCGCCACTGCTCCGTTTCCGTAAATAAGGGACTGTTTCGTTATCGTAAAAGCGGGTTTTAAAATTCAATTATTGTATTCAAACTGCGTCCTCGTGTAATGTTTGCCAAATTGACTTATTCAAGAACGTATATCGCACTTTGTTGAATATACGTAAAATGAGGTTTTCAGCACACGTAAAATATTTTACATGAAACGTGACTTTCGTTTTTCCACAATCATTTTTCCGGCGTTGCCGTTTACGACGGACGATAAAAATGAGCGTACGATCTCCTTCGCGACGCTTGCGATTATAATTTTGAAATTTTGCTAAATGGGTTACGCTATTCCCGAGGCAGGGACACAAGCTTGAAGCACCTCGCCGCGATTTGTGGGAGCGGCTCGTTAGCGTGTGTAATTTAATTTTCAAAAAGGCTTTATGCTTTAATCAATGCGAAACGGGATCCACTTTCTCCAAACGACTCGAGCCCGTCCTCATGTATAACTTATGCAGTAGATTCTTTTGTAGTTACGCTTGCGCTAGTAAAACAGGGGCAAGTTTCAGAACGCCTAATTTCCATATCTAGAAGGAATAAGCTTGTAAGACTCTATTCAATGTTACTACAGAACTACAGAACCATACCGTTCTTTGACATTTTTAATTGTTGAAATATTCGCATGGAGCGTGCTTCCTTTTGGATTATGGGATTTCAGTAAGGCTTTGGTAAAACATTTGTAGTGATTCCGGGTTTCTAACCTGCAAAAATACTAAAATGTATCACGTCCCTTGTTAAAAAGCAAAAATGTAATTCTCACTTATAATTGCTAACGGAGAAATTGGATATTTAGTTTGGACCGGCGAGGCGCGGCGACGAGACTAAAAAAGACAGCTATCCGTTACCGAAAATTGACGACACTTTAGATAATCTCAAGAATCAAGGATATTCACGTTAAAATTACAAAAGTAGCTATTGGCAATTGGAGCTCCTCCACAAGGTAAGCAAAAGACTGCCTTTACTCTTGGATCAGGGTTATGGAAATTCACCGTCATTTGGATCGCGCAATGCGCCAGCAACTTTTGAGCGACTAATGGAATCGGTTCTTGAGGGATTCTCTTGAAGGATTTGATTGATTCACTGGGCCGAGCTTATCGTACTTTCAAGGATTACATTAAGAATCCAAAAAGTGCAATTTCTTCTAACGCCGTGTACAATAGTTGAATCATATTGTATCCATTGAAGGGGTATCTGGTGACCCAGAAAAGATAGTATGCGACGAACTTCGGGCTCGCGCACAGTCGGTGAGCTTTAAAAATGAAATAAAACTAGTCGGCGGCAACCGGTTGTCGGCGGGAAACGGCTGAACAGACGGGCGGACAGACTCAGGCGCCACCAAGCGAAGATCTCGCACTTGGTCGAGATGGTTCAAAAGTTACAGCCCTTTAAATTTTTTTTCGAAATTGGTTTCTAGTCTAAGTATAACTTTTGATTGAGAAGTCTGATCGAAAAAGTACGAATTGATTTGGATTCTACGCACCGAAATTAATAAGAAAGGTGTTTTCCCGAGAAATTTTGGTGTAGTCGATTTTTGGTAAAAAAGGAAGGTTATACACTGCCTTTTTTTGAGCCCCGAAAAAAAAATTGTCTCAGATCGACCCGGAAAAAGATTTTCTTATAGAATGTGGCTTGTAGAATNATAATTTCAAACAGTTCCAAGATTGGGCTACTAGTTCAAAAGTTACAGCGCTTTGAATTTTTTTTCGAAATTGGTTTCTAGTCTATAACTTTTGATTGAGAAGTCTGATCGAAAAAGTACGAATTGATTTGGATTCTACGCACCCAAATTAATAAGAAAAAGTGTTTTCCCGAGAAATTTTGGTGTAGTCGATTTTTGGTAAAAAAGGAAGGTTATACACTGCCTTTTTTTGAGCCCCCGAAAAAAAAATTGTCTCAGATCGACCCGGAAAAAAAATTTTCTTATAGAATGTGGCCTGTAGAATCCATAATTTCAAACAGTTCCAAGATTGGGCTACTAGTTCAAAAGTTACAGCCCTTTGAATTTTCTTTCGAAATTGGTTTCTAGTCTATAACTTTTGATTGATTGAGAAGTCTGATCGAAAAATACGAATTGATTTGGATTCTACGCACCTAAATTAATAAGAAAAAGTGTTTTCCCGAGAAATTTTGGTGTAGTTAATTTTTGGTAAAAAAGGAAGGTTATACACTGCCTTTTTTTGAGCCCCGAAAAAAAATTGTCTCAGATCGACCGGGAAAAAAACATTTTCTTATAGAATGTGGCCTGTAGAATCCATAATTTCAAACAGTTCCAAGATTGGGCTACTAGTTCAAAAGTTACAGCCCTTTGAATTTTTTCGAAATTGGTTTCTAGTCTATAACTTTTGAAACCAACGGAAAGGACCGGCACTCCAAGCAGCTTCCATATCACCCAACTACTAGGCCAGCTTCCTACTGTATATCATGGCCGGACATGGTTACGCCGCCCCTTTCAACATCTCTAGATTCATCTTACGTGTGGGATGGCTTGAGTGACGTTGATGGATCGAACGACTCTAGTCAGGGGAGTAGTACAAAGGGCCCGAATTTTAGGCCTAGGTACGCGTACACACCCTCAGAAACCAAAAATTGTTGATTTTAATAGATTGGACCTCGTGGGTGGGTACTAACAAAGAGCAAGCAAACGGAGTGGACTATTAAAGTGCATTCATGACTACGTATAAGACCGGGAACAACCACCTTTTGGCGTAGTAAAAGAAACAGAGCAGGATCAATCTCCCATTACGTCGCGCGAAAATTAAATATGAGCAAAGGAATTGTCGCCGTTTTTAAAAAGATTTGAAGGACTAGAAGTGTTACGTCTTCAAAATCCTAGAGTTGGAACAGTAGCCATTTTATACAAAGAAAACAAAACAACCAGAGATATTTCAAAATGTTGGTTTATCCATTTAAAGTTTGACTCCAAATGGAGCACATGACACCTACGTTCCTGTTTTGATAGCAGTAACGTTACAAGTATATCCCATAAAACTATCGAAAATGGGACACCCTATACAACACTTCCGTACTGTTTTGTCGAACTTTTACAATGCTCGAATGCGATTTATCCGCTGATGGCTTTTTGATTAGTGCTCAAAGAACAAAACTATTGTTTCGACCCACTCACTCAGCGTCCTGGTTGTCTCAAACCGAATGCCTCGCCGATATTTCGGCTGGACGCGCCCCTACTCTTTTAATTTTCTAACACGCCTACAAAATGGTGTAGATTAAATCGGCTGTTTTTAATCATTGACCAATCGACTTCGCTTCTTTGCCTCAATCAAACGCGTACAAAGACAATCTATCAAAACGGATAGATCTGACGTAGCTTTTGGAATCCTCAAATTCTAAAGGCTCTTTCGCATTATATACAGTATCTTCATTGTCTGCCTAATTTATAGAATTATACATAGTCAAAGGTTTCCTGTGTAACGTATTAATACACCCCCCTGCAAACGCAGTTCCATACACACGTGAAAAGCACATTAGCAGTTATAATGGGGTCAACATTTTAGGCAAATCCTGGATTAAATTGGGGTTGATAGATTAGATATCATTACAACTCAGCTTTGCTAAGGCGATTATCGTGCCTCCCATTTTTGTGACTATGTCTAAAATGTTTAGAAGGGGTTGCGTGCTGTAGATACACGTTGCGTTGCGGTAGAAGTGTTTAGAAAATTTACGAAAACCGTACAGACGTCAATCAACCCTCTTGCGATTGACATTGCACGAATAAGTACTATTGATCCGTAGTTTCCAAGGTAAGTAGTACATTATCCTCATTGATAATTAACGATCCCACAATTGGCAGAATACGCGCTTAATTAAATAAGGACGCTCGCAAGCCACGACAATAAATTACTTCAGACGCTTGGGAAAGGAACACAAATTAACATGGGCGATAAGCAAGGGAGATACTCATAATATCGCGGCAGAATGGGGGGGAAAAATTTGTTCAGAGCAGCGGCGTACGTACGTAATATAAACAAATCCTCATTCGCAAGTACTTATGTTAAGCCTACAAGGCTGAATAAACACGCAAGATTTTGGGATACCAAGAAATCCATTGTACTCGTAGATGTCACGGTTTGAATCGCTCCACCCGCAGCAATAAATTCTGCTATTATGCGATGTACCGATACTGAAACTTAAACTTGGCGCCCTCTCACTTCCTCCATAGCACCGAATCGCTCTAATCAAGACTAGGAAATTATGGAGATGTGGCAATAAATAGACGTTTCGCGACAACTAAACTACAAACTATGTTTCTGGTTCGTGTTTGGATAGACGGCTATACATACAAGATTGATTAATAGCTTTAAGCAAACGTAAGCATCCTCGTATATAATGGTAATGAGAACTAGGTATTATACTCACCAATAAGATGCTGATGAATCGCATAGTAGGGTAACGTTTAATCTACCTATGAATCTCTGTTTCGAGCCGAGGCGGAATGGTGGCTTACCTATAACAAAATCATCGAATTAGCGAAACGCGTCGCTCAGAATTTCTTCAATCCCCACTACTATGTAATTAAGGTAATTAAGCTCGCTGAATTTGGGAACGATCCATTATATAGTAGGGGCGCATTCCCCAACATTATCTGCAACAGGTATAATTAATGTGAAATAATTTCAGGGAATTTGCGATCGTAGTCCTATTTCATTTATCTTAGAATTTTGAGGATTAACAAAACAACCCTCTACGAAGACGTCCCTTTCTTATGCGAAGGTAATTAATGGGCGTAAAGTATCTGCTCACAAATCGATTGTAAAAAGAACACATTGAATTATTAGACGCAGTGTATTATTGTATGCATAAATTTCGATCCTCTTCGCCAAGATGGCGACCTGGAGATATAACCCACCCCTTATGGTATTAGAGAAGTTACGATGTGATGCATTTGAAGGCGCATAATGAGTGGTAACTACAACAAGGGGTGGTAAGACCGCGGTTTTTAGAGGTCCGTCGATCAGTTTCGCTCCCAGAGAGGTGGAGAACACTGAGTAGTAAATCTTCAAAGATCTTGTAATTTATTGACTTTGTAGATATCCTGTAGTGATTTTCTCACTTTTAGTAGGTGTTCCTTGAGCCGCAGTAGAGACATTAAGAGAGCGGAAATGTTTAATTCGTCTTGAGCCTACATAGTGATCATTGCGGCAAAACAAAACAACGAAGATCACAACTCGTGGTTGAGCTCAGGTCCATACACCATACACGAGTGTTGCATATCAAATTAATGCTCGTGGCATATTATAAAAATAAATCTAATGGGAAACCGTATAGGGAAAACGTGTCCTGTGATCGGAATTCGCACAAGAGGACTGACTTTGGTCAACTAGCGCCCAATCGGTGGTGCAAGAAGACAAACATCACGATGATGCCTACCACAAGAAGCACCACCAGGAAGGTGGATCGTGACCTCCGGCATGCTGAAGGAGCTGATCCAGTCGCGAGCTTCGAAGACCAAAGACGACCACCTCCCAGCCACTAGGAATGTCCCGGAAGTCTCGGATGAGGTGAAGAAAACACGCTGTTCCTTCATGGAGTAATTCCAAAAGCAAAAGAGCGCCGCCAACGATCCCAACACATGGCTCTCGTCTCCACCATCCAGACCGCCACACGGACGGCGGCGCCCCCATTTACTGTTTCGGATGCGGTAAACCTGACGTAAGTCGGAGCGAGTGCCCAAACTGTCGCAACCACACGAGCGTCGCCCAAATGGATGTATATCTCATGGCACATTACTAGGCATCTCCTTTATTAACTGTGCGCGGCTGCTCCTGAAACTCCCCGCTGAACACTGGTATTTCTTAAGAGAGACCGAGCAGCACCAATTCGAGCCAGATCCGGTTACTCATTCCTTCGCTGAATACGCCCCGACACCATACTCTCCACCGTCACCTCCAGAACACAGCCGCTTACGACCCCTGTCAGGCTCTAACATGTTCCCGTATTTCGCCAGGAAGCGTGTCCGATGCACCGTCTCCCTGTCGAGTGCTCGGCTTTTCCCAAAACGGAACGAAACTTTCGGGTTCTAAGAGATAGTGGTAACCGCACTCGCTTTCCGCAATATGTTTCTAGTTATTGCTGGTTGTCGCCAGACATACATGCGTTAACGTTTGCTATGAAGCGGTACATGTGTCAGTTTTCATGCTGAATAAATACAAATTCAAAAATTAATTCTAAAGCGACCCGTTACAAAATTATGAGGACACTCTCTACATTTTATAGTTCTTCCGTACGTATGCCGTAGTTATTCTTAAGAAATTCACAGATTTCGAGTTCTGTATATTCTCTCGGTGCTATTTCTCATGGTCTTACGATTCTATTGATGACATAAATTTTATATATTGTTCAACAGATTCCATAAAAGCTTCTCAGATGTTTTAGAAGCCATCTTCTGGACTGTATCCAGTGCCTATGTTAGAGAGCGACTCCCATAAGCAGTTAATGTATGTTCTATGGGCACTCTGTTTTTTCCGAATCCTGTATGTTTTGTAAACTCGGAAAGATCTGTAAGGTCTGTAGGTACTGTACAATAAATAGACTGCTAGAATTCTATACATTCATGTTCTGAAGCTGTGTTGTGGAAGTCGATCACCCTACTAATTGTAATCTAATTTCCTTTAAAAACAATTTTTAGTTCCTTCAACCGATCGTTCTATACAAATCAAAAAGATTACGTTTCTTTAATTTTAATGTTTTCTAGGATCTATGGTTTCCCTACGGTACAAAACAATACGGTCTGCGACGATGGGATAGTGCCTTAACTCCACAAAATATTAAATGGAAAAATTGGTTTTTTTCTACGTAGATTATACATTCGATTATATTATACCTTACCATGGAGGGAAGAACGGTTTTTGCGGGTTCTTTTACTTGAGACTGGCTGCAATGCGAATTAAATTAACTTGATTTTATCCGAGAAAACTATTATTGCAAACCACGCACTTGACGCTCTCGTGGCCCCAAACCGAATGCCCTACATCTATCTCTCGTGGGGCGCGTCCCTACTTTTTTAATTTTCTAAAACGACTTCAAAATCGCGCTAATAGGTTAAATCGGGCATCTTTAATCATTAAACAATCGGATTCGCTCCGCTGTCCAAATTAAATGCGTATGAGGGCCATACATCATAAACCACCAGATTTTAAGACCGCTTAGTTCGCGCTTCTTACGATCACCCATTGCTTAAAAGAAATTTAAAATAACAAAATTTTGGAATAAACTTCCCTCTAATGGAAACACCCCGTATACGAAAATGGAAACTTATGTGGAGACCATACAGATTTTGTACTTTATTAAATAAAGTGAAAATGAGTTTCTGACTTGTTTTCTTATAATTAAGTTAGCCAAATTGTCATGTCGCTTTGAAGTTCATCCGGGTCAACGTATTCCATGAGCGTCAGTAAATTAAATTTTCGTGCAAAGGAATTGGCATCGCGAGGTTAATAAGACAGCGGTAAAAAACCAATTATGCGACGTCGGGCGACGCCGCTCTCAATTCGGTTAACCGTCAAACAAAGCAAACAAAACGTGATCCCTTCTTTCCTTCGTCGTCGGTGGCTTCCCTGTCACTTCTGGGTAACTTCTCAAGAGACTGCCTTGTATCTATGTAGATTAGGTACCTCGTGTTGCCCCTGGTTACAGCACGTTTCTGACTCCTCCGAGAGCCTACTTCTGTAGAGCCGCAACGTGGAGAACAAGAAAAAAGGACAATTTACAGTGTGTATGTGTTTAAAATATGACAATCAAGACACCACTCCGAAATTTTTATTTCAATCGCACAGGCGAAACTTTTATAAACTTCGGCCGGATAATAATCCAGCTCTCGTTTTTCGGGATATTGTTGTTAAAACGATGAAATTGCTTTACACTTACACTCGAAAGCACTTAAAGCCATATTGAAGCTTGCTAAAGTTTGGATTATGTACATTTGTTTAGAAACTTCTCACGAAGCTGTTTATCGTCGACTTACGAAACTTGGTGCACGATCAGAACGTATTTTTCAGTTGGAACCCTAACAGCTTCATGTTCATGCTCACCAAAACGACGCAAATCCACAATTTCGCCTCATCCATTGCCAATAACGTCCTTAGAAACTTTACTATTTAAAATATTCGCTTCACGTGCTTTATTCTCTCTGTGGTGGTGAGGGATATTGATTGGGTGGCGAGTGGTTGTGTACAGGTAGGTACACTCTGGAAATGTAGGAAGTCAAGGACGCTTTCACGTTGCTTAATATATACCTGGCATACTTCCCAGGAAAGGAATCTTCCGGGTGATTCAAACAACCCCCAATTAAAGAGCCAATTGAATCTTTCTACAATCACGGAGCACGGTGTGACAGTTGCTTGAATCATATCGATCGATCTAAGCACAAACCGGCAGTACCCACTGCAGGCTCGTATACCCTACATGAATTGTATGGGCGAGGCAAAGGAATCAAAATCAAATAAAATTTCTACGTTTCAGAATCCAGAGTTCACTTACAGCACCTGGTTCATCCACACCCATAATCTCGTGATTTTGCTATCTGGAATGCGCTTACCAGGACTGAATTTAGTTAAGAGTGCCCTTTCTTTTGGCGTAATGCGGAGTCAGCTGAGAGCTTATCGATCAATACCCCAGAAACTGTTATTTCTGTCTATGCACTTGATGATCAGGTGATCCAAAACCGAATGCTTTACCGCTGGGCGCATCCCTACTTTTTCAATTTTACAGATCCTGCCTATAAAATGGTGCTGATGAGTTAAAGCGGCCATATTTAACCGTTAACCGTTTCCCTAATCCAATCAAAACCCATCAGATTTCAAAGTAGAACATTTTGCGCTTCTCACGACGCTCTACAATATGACAAGGCGTAATCCTGACAAAGCGGTTTTGGTAAGGTGTACAGGCCATTAACATTTTGTTACTTCCCGTCAGACTGGTGACATTTCACATTTCATTCCCGGGTTACAGGCGTTTTCAGATCGCATCAACAGCCGTTCGTGTGACCTACCGGCAGTCAGGAGGTGTTATGCATCACTAAAAACTGACAAGTTGTGGGATTCGAACTCAACCTCTGCGAGGTTTGAGTCCGAGTGTTAAACCGTTACGCCGAACTGTATAGATCGCCAAACTCAATAGGGATCAATTGAATTTAAAAACTTAAAAATAATAAAATTTTAGAATAAACAACCCTCTCTGATGGAAACCCTATATTATATTTATTAATACTTAAAACCTTAACAAAATTCAACTGTAAACACTCAGCATGCATTCGGAAACCAGACTCTTAATCCGGCTCATATTCAATAGCAATGATCCATAGACATCGATTGGAGCAGATTTGACACTGGTGTCTCTTTTCGTTCTCGAGTGAAGCGAGGAACAGACGGAGAAAACCATTACAGAAGGTGAATTTTTTCTTTCGAAAAATTCCCCTACACACACGTGTTCCAATTACTTGATGCGAACCGTCTGTTCTTAGAAGGAGGATAATTGGCATACAGTGTCGTAGAAATAGCTCAAGACACAGTGCTATTCATTTAGAAGTAGACATAGGGATTTCCTATGTTTACTTTTAAATGACATAATGCTTCTGAAAGACGCCTAATTTTATGCAACCGAAATAACATGCGCACGCATTTTACCAATATCAAGTTTTTCTTAAGTTGAATACATCGACAGCAAAAACTTCATTTGTTTTAAAGGAATTATTTTAGTTGCATAAAATATTAGGCATCCTTTAACAGAGCTTTTGTCATTTAAAGGTAGACATAGGAAATCCCTATGTCTACTTCTAAATGATTAGCCCCGTAGTAAAATCTATCTCCTGGACTCCCCCCTCCCTCGTATTATATGAAAAGCTCCTCTAGAAATTTTCACAAATCGGGGAAGAAGTTATCATCGGTACAATCTTGCGACTGACTGGCGATGGCTCAGTTGCCTTTTTGATACGCAGTAGGGTTATTCTACTACTCGTCCCTAGAAGACTATACCACCGAAACATCCATAATAAATGTAATAAAAATAAAAGAACGTAAGAGGGTTACAGTTTTATTTATTAAGTTATTTTGCATAGTGTTTTGTAAAGTACTTCAAGTGGACATTTTATTTAGCTTTGGTACCTGCAGTAATAATGGGTCACTCTGTATGTAAATATAGTTTATGGTTAATGTTAAATGTTTTATTGGGTTACATTTAGTTTTAAACTCAATTTCGTTCATATTAGTTGAATTCGAGCACAACGTGATGTGACGTTTGATTTTGTATAACATTTGTTTTGTTTTGGCAATTGTAAATTTAAATTATGTGTTAAAAGACTACATTTATTCAGTTCGGAATTATTTGCGCAGTTTATCTCATGTTCACCTCCGGTCGTCGATAAGAAGATTGTTAGAGCTATTTCTGAGAAAATAAGAATGTTAGACGCATTTCGTATAACAATTGAGTGGTTTATTGCCCTATTTTCACCCCTCTGAGTCCGATTCAGCATGTTGCCAAATGTTTAAATGGACCGGAAGGAAGATATTCAAGATGGCGTCGAATATGGCGGTTTTTGGACTATCCTTCCGTATTGTCCGTCTAAAATTCCGGATTTTTACACTCGAAGGGCCCGCACCAGCGTTTTTGGGGTCAGGGAAGACGATGGAAATCAAAAATCAAAAATGAGGCCAAAAGTGAAAAAATCGCGATTTCTCAAATTTGGGTCAAAATGGTGGTAAAAATGTTTTACCTTTTTCAGAACGTTCTAAATTTTAAGATCCTGAGGTCAAGGGTCAAAACGGAATGGAAAAAAATGAGACAGGATATGATAGGCATGTGATTTCTCATATTTTGGCCAAAATTGCTCCAGATATTTGAATTGTTCTATTTTTTCCAGAACAGACAGGCCCATGAAGTGTAAAAATCTGGAATTTTAGACGATGAACACACCATGGTGGTGCAAAAACCGCCACATTGGACGCCATCTTGCATATCTCTTTTCCGATCCGCAATCTGATTCAACTAGGTCGAAATAGGGGAAAGTAGGGGGAAACCACTTGTAACTCAATTTTTACACGAAAGCTTTCACTGGAAAAGTGGCCCCGACTATAATTAGTTTCAAGATAAGCACGTGTTATGGCCGAAATAAGCAGTTCTTAAGTGTTTTAGATAGAAGAGGAATACGTCTAGGTCTCTTCAGTGGTGTACATTTGAAACGTAGTCATTTATTTTGTTGTTTATCGTGGGGCCGTATTTCAGCGTATTTTAAACACAATGTAATGGGGGTTTACAGTATAGTTGAATTCCGCAGTTCTAATTTAATAAGCGTGTACCTGAAACCATAAAACATTTTTTTTGGACAGTAAAAGTTTATTTAAAAATAGAGGCTGATTAGCAAAAAAATAATGAACATGTGCGGTTTTAAAGGTTTATTCAAAACGATATGATTGTGGCGGGCTCTGTGACGTAATAAGCCCGACCAATCAGCTCCTAGAACCATTCAGATGACATAACGACTTGGCAATATTGCAGGGGAATGGCATTTATAACTTGCGTCATCTGTCACAGGCACTTGTCACTTTCGTGCTAGATGCAGTTAAACATCCCTCTCAAAACGTCAAATGTGACAAACGTCAGACCCTCGCGTAAGGTTGCCAGCTCACTTCTACGTGATTGGTTGTAGGTTTGTGACGTATTTAGTCTGAAGCGTTTCAAATTCGGACTAAAAACACAGCTTTTCAATAATTTATTTTGGGTTTATTTTACTCGCAAATAAAAATTGAGGACACACGGGTCTTTTTATTTTTAATGTACTTTGTGGATCAGAAATAAAATATGAAGGCGGGATGACCCGTAAATTTGTCTAGAGGCTGGAGACGGTTTAAAAAATTTCCTTCACTTTTACCGCTATTCTGGTTTAGTCGATTTTTCAGGCACTCCGTTGAGCTTTTGCTTTTCAAGCCTTTCGACGTACACAAGAGTGAAGAGTTTCAAATGAAAAATACCTGAGTAGTACGAGTCTTATTTATTTTTTTATTTATGAAAGGCGCTCTGAGAAATAAAATTATGACCAAAAAAAGTACATTATTAAAAATATGATGTAAATGATTGTGTATGAAACAAACACAAGCTTATTCCGTTTCATTTGAGGCTGTACTTAGTGTTTGTTTTTATTTTATTTTAGAAAGCTTGTTAGGTGCGTAATTTCGTTTCAATTTTATCGCTTGTAAATTATTCAATTTAGATAAGGTACTGTTAGGCCACATCTTGTCGTTTGCCATAAGAAGCCTTATTGTTAGGCACAATCTAATGAAAACGTTTCGTTGTGATTGGTGAATTATACGAAAATTATTTTATGGTAAAAGTGGCGTTTCCTTAAATACAGGAGACAACAAGAAAACGAGGTTTCGCGACGGTTAAGAAGCGTGTAAATTCGTCTAAGCCAAATTCTCGGGTAGTTAGTATATTTTTTTTTCGTTTCGAAGAGGCAGTTCGTCATTTTTATGCTGCGTTTTTGCACAGGCAAGTAAACCAAAGTGGTGTTAGTTGTAGTACAGCAAGGCCTTTCGTTAAAATTCTCTTTTTATTAAAAGTTATAGTTTTAAGATTTTATGAGTTCTTATTTTAATTGTCTACCGCCTGCGTGCGGGGTAATGTGTCTATACGAGTTTCGTAAGTTGATTGAATCTTCCAAATTATTCATTTCGTCGCCATTGTGGTTTTTCATTGTGACAGGAGCGGACTTCTTCCAGGAAAATAATTACAATTCCAAATTTAAAGGGTGTTTTCATTTCAGCTAGCTGGATAGGTGTTTTGTGGGTGTCGTACTGACCGCATGCCATTGCAAAAAAAGAGGTTACAATGACCAAAAGAGACATTTTATTCATGTTTGCGTAATTTCTCGACTTTTTGTTTCTAAACGTCAGAATTTTTGGTAGAAAAAGGTTATATGGTCCTGGTGTCCATAATAGAAAAGTCCTGAATCCGCGCTTCTTTAGGAAATTGTGTAGAATAAGCACAGCGGTTTTCTATGTGTACGTAGCTAAAAGCACTAGAGGAACAACACGAATAAAGTTAAAAAAATAGTCCCCGTAAATGGAAATATTAAGTAGACCACTAAGAACTTCAAAATGGAACGCCAAAGTTAAGCACACACTATCCTTTTAGAGACCAAATGAAACGTTTTCAAAAATGATTGTTGTATCCCGTGCATATTAAAACAAACAAACCGAAACGTTTCCAATTTCGCTGCACATAATTGAAATTTCCATTTTAACTGAAGATCACGTCCAATCCGCAAATCGCAATTAACTGAGTAAACATTAAGTGTACGTTCGGCAAATAGAATTATTTTTCTCAATTCCACTGACTTATAAAGAAGCCGCAACAATAATAACTACGTCAACTGGAAGTTTTTCGAACGTAGATCGGAGCTAGATCCAGTCACATAACAACGTACTCAAGAGTTATTGCAGTCGCAGCTTCATCATTATTGCAACTCGAAATCCATTCTTGTATCTTACGTCATTTGCACTCTAGGGGCATTCTACATACATGTGTGGAGTCAAGTAGTGTGAATTAGTTACACCAGCTAAGATGTCTATCGGATTTTCAAATGTCAATTTCAATTACCGCAAACCTAAGGATATTTCATGCATGGATGTTGAGAGTAGTAAGAGAGTACTATGTCGAATTGTCTTACACGTGCACTCGCAAAACTATCCCAGATCGGTTTTCTGATAACTTATGTAGTATGAATCCATGTACATTTCAAATCAAAGGCGACCTTGCGCATGCTGAATATTTAACAGTAAACCGAGGTGCCTTATTATTATTTACAATAATCCCTTCTGGAAAACTTTAGGGTTCTCAGGTAAATGGAAATCCTTACGTGAATATTCAAGCGCTCTGTTTTGATAATGACTATAATGAAAGAGACGGAAGGAACATAGTCGTTAGAGTTGTGCGAGAGATATCTTGGATCTTAATAAGGCACAGTTTTTTAATGCCCTTAGTTCTGTGTTAAAGCAGCCATATTACAATTTCTGTGCCTCGCCACCCTGATCTACACCTTCAATGGTCATGGTCCTTGAAGTTGCCCTTTGAATTCGTTTCAGAGAAACTTTAAGGAATGTTTTAGCAAATAATCCTTTAGAGCTTAATCGTCTGGAATCAGTGCCCTCTATGAGTCATCCAGTTCCAAGAAAAAATCGAGAGAGATGTGTATTCTTGACATACCTACGACGTAGCAAACACTACTATTCTTTTTCTTCCCGCGAATTACTAACTAAAAGCGATTACACTACGATAGTCTCGCCTAGTGGTAATATTTGAAATTGCATCAACATCAGTAAATTTCGACAGGATCCCAATAGAACAAATTGCAAATAAACAGCTCACAAAAGACAACTGCCGTTCTGTCTCTTCACCTGTTACCTGTTAGCAGTTAATTGTTTCGTTGCCATTTCTTTAGTAAGTACATTTTTAGGTACACATACGAGGGAAAACCCTTAAATTTTCTTATACCTACAATTTCATGCTAACACATTTGGATGTGTGGTTCTAAAGGTGAAAATACCAGCGAAAGTACAATTGTCTTAATTCATACACAAGGACATGGATCACTTTTTTGCTAGAAGAATAAAACCACCCACCAGACTATGTGGAATTGAAAGATGGTAACGCGTTTGATCTTGTAAACAAAAATGTCGCCATTAATCCCGCCCTCTATTTCACCTTCAATTCTGCGCAAGATATAACAACGAAATAAACAACCGCAATATTGGGAGGGGACTCGTCCTTCAACAAGCGGGTTGATCAAGGCCAAACGTGTCGCGTGGTACCAATCCACGTATATTGATGAAATAGCAATCAATAAAATCCCGCAAGCGGCATCAAGGCAATTTTCCAATTATTTTCGGTAAACCAAACCAAACGGACGCCTCAGTGAAAACCAATTTCTTCATCAATTTTTCGAATGTGCTCACTTACAATCTCGTCGCCATCTTCCCATCAACATGAATATTTGTAACGAATCAGTCGCGAAACCGAAAGACGACGCAATGACCAAAATTCATACTATGTGCAAAAACCATACACCGATTTACTCCTACACTGAGCCAACACTTCTACAAAGGCTTAGACCCACGTCTAAGTTTGACCTTCAGTGGAATTCACTTGGTGCACAAATGAGGTCTAAGTGAGCCAGAGCTGGTATTGTTTACCTACTGAAGAGCTTTTGAGGTCAATTACGGGCGCCTTTAAGCCTCGCCAACTGTTTGTACGAGCGTTCAAAGACTTTAGGAGCCTTTAAAGTCTTTAGACTTCAGAAATCTCTACTGACTTTCAGAAGTCACAGAGAGAAGCCTTTTGGAGTTTCCTTGGCACCTTGGAAACCCATTAAGGGCATCTCATAACAAGATTTATTAGTCTTTAAAAACATTCAAGAGCCTTAAGGGGCCATACATTTTTTTCTGTCACCGCAGCTACTTTGCGACATTTAGACACTCTTTAAAGACCTTTGATAATCCTTAAGCGTCTTTGAGTGCATTTAATAATATTTAATGATCCGAATCTGGACGAGCTTTTGAACCGTTTACTAGCTTTCAGGGTCCCTAGTGCTTTTCAAGTTTTTTAAAAAGCTTCTACCGCCTCGCATACCCCTTCAAGGGTGTATGATATTCTGCTAGAGCCTATAGAATACATTTAGAGTCACAACACGCCTCCAAACATTTTCAGAAGTCATCAAGAAGAGCCTTTTAGTGCTTTTAAAGTGACCTAAAAGCCTTTATGGGCCCTTAGCACCTTGTAAAGCTTTTAAAGAATTGCAAAACCATTTAAGAACCCTAAAAAGGTTTTATTGGTCTTTATTGCTCCTCTCTTTATGTCTTCAAAGATATTCATGGGCCCTCAAAACACTTCAAAGGTTTCTAGAAACCGCGACGTCTTCTAGTTGGCTTATAAAATTCATGAAGGGGTTTTAAGTGCAGAAAAAATTTAATATCCTTAAGGCATTCAAGGATTCTCGAAAGTGTTCAATGGATTTACAAAACCAATTAGTCACAGAGAGGTTCTCAATCCAGTGTTTTAAGCCGTAACGTCGAGATAGCACTAACGTATACTTTATGGTTGCAAACCCCCTAGCATTTAACTAGATATCTTGGTGAGGAACCTAGCTCCATTTTATACCATGCAATTGCATGTGATCGAAGTGTGATTGGGAAAAAAGGCTGGAAAATCACAAGGAGTGCAGGATTGTCATTTTTCATGTCCGCATTCCCAAATGTTACTGTTGCAAATGGCCAGTCACGTGAGTGTGTGGGAGTGAAGGAGAGGGTTAAGATAGTAGGTTTGTTAGGTGTGCCAAACTTATGTCAATTTTTAATACTGGGGGGTTGATTTCTGGACTCGGATGGGAATTGTGCCGAATCTAAGGGCGAAAATTGAAAATTATTTGCGGCTGAGGGAGCAGACGAGGTTAATTCAATAGAAACTGTGAACTCGAGACCTGAATTCTGCTAGGAACGTAGGGTCTGTAAGGCTGTTGAGAGTTATTTTGGCCATATGTCAGCGTATTTTAGTTACACAAAATTCAACATTTAGAAATTGTCGAACCAATCAAACAGCGACACTATTCACTCTCACCTGCTTTGTTAAACGACGAGGGGGTAGTCCAATTATGATGGTAACAAGTTAAAAAGTAATCGTAAACGATTTACATAAAGCGCATTTCCACTTGCATTCATTTCCCATTTGTAAGATGCAACTTCTGTCAAAATCGTAAAAATGCGGCCACAAAGATAGCGTTGCACATGGGCAATCCATTTTTGAGGTGCTACTTCAATTTCAGTTTATGAGAAGAATTTCATTTCAATGCTTTTCTAAATAAGAAAGCTGGAACTGGACATGCACAAAACCAAATTTTGAAATTGGCGTTTGATTTTCCTTTATTCCAAGTGCCTATGTATCAAATTTCATTCAAATACTTTTATAAGTAAAAAAAGTTTGCAATTCGGTTTATAAATGGTCGAGATGCGAAAAGGGCACTGTGAATTTTGAATCGATTCGATTCAACTTTTGGCATTGCGTATTATATGGCCCATATTGAATTTCATACAATTCAGATCATAACTAACGGAGATGTAAAAGCGATCGAACATTTCTAAACAAAGTTATCGTTCACACGGGCAGATAGATGAACAGACAGACAAAGGAACAGACGGACAGACCAACCGGCAGGCGACAGATAGCAATACAAAATTATAAATGATCTCTAGGATCGTTAATAAACGGCAAAAGTGTAAAATTATGGAACATGTAAAAAACGGTTTTTTGTTTTTTTTACAATAACTTTTTTTGTAAGCGGCACAGAAAAAATTCGTTCCTTGGTACAAGACTCGACACCATAACGAACCAAATAGCGAAAAAAGTAGAACAATAGCTCTTAAGATAAAGAACTAGTAGCGTCACAAATCGAGCGGACGGACGGACGGACGGACAAAGTGGCCACAATAGCGTATTTTTTTTAATTTTTGTGGAAATGCGCTAAAAAATGAATGGGCTATGGAGATTCTGTGTCAAGTTTTGTCCGCTCAATAGAGTTACTATGCGCGACGCCTATCCTTTGCCGCTTGTTTCGAAAATTTTAGATTGTCTACGGGATGCCAGATTTCTAACGGGTTTTTTTCGACTCTTTGGCAAATCCCCCTTATCGGGGATTCCAGAGATCATTGACAGCTTTAAATTTAAATGACATCCCTTAGGTTATAGACCCATAACCTCGACACAAATATCCCGAGTAACCGGGAATTTTCTCTGCTACAACCCTGCATTGCGCAATACGAAATTGAAATACGGAATAAAATTACAAATTAAATCCTTAGGCGTTACAACAACTAATGGGTATAAGTAAAGCCTAAAACGCTGCAGCCAACAAAACACAAAATGTATATTATGTATATTTTAAAACTCGATAAGAAGTCACAGAAAGTTAAATCAAAACCCTGAAATCCCGCTCCTTGCAATTGGCTGTCAAAAATAATTGCTGCTCAGATATAATTTTGCAGAAATTCGAACAAGCACTTGAAGATTACTCTAAGAGACGCTTCTGACGCAAATATATGATATTTTTATACCTGTACTCCGTCGCGTCACGGAATTCAACTGTAGGCAATTGAACAAAGTTGTCAATCAAATATTAAATATCCGCAGTAACTGTTTCGAGCGGCCAATGGGGTCTGGAAGGTATCTCAGTTATTTGGACTTTTTTAATTAAAAACTTGAGCGCCCGAACTTTCGCAGTTATTATTACAAACGACGATGTTAAGGGAGAGGGAAGTGAAGAAAAGGTGTCGCTCGGACAAGAGAATGTGCGAAGAAGCCCGTCGCTTTCGCAAATCGCCTTCATATTTTAAGCTTTCGCGCTGTATAGGCAAATGCGCTTTGGGTGAGGAAGAGTGTAACATATGGATACCGGCGGTGGCGAATTCAAACGTGTTATTTACACCACACTTTATTCATACTTTATAATACTTTTCGCTCGGTCCGCTCCGTTTAAGATTAAGAAATGCGGCAGATCTGCGAATGGTGGGGATAAGATAAACCTTTTTTTATATTGCATGCAAATACCGGCCCCGTGGATGGGTAGTCTGACCCTCGTTCGTAGCTGTTAGCTTCATTTACCAATCTTGGCACCTTCATTCGTGAAATTGCAACAGAATGGACACAATAAATACGTAGGGATCAAACTGATTACAATATTTACGTATTCTAAGCGAGCACCACAATTAGCATGTCATAACATAGGCACTAAAGCTAATATTGCCAAATATTGTTCGCATGTACAAGCAAATACCCACTCAACGTTTGCCAATTTCACAAATACTTGCAAATTTCAAAGCGTGGCCTAATTAATGACCCCGTTCAGAGCGGGGTTGATCGAAATTACCGTGACCATTACGGAATTCTGTTGTAGCTTTTTTGCGAACGTGTCCTTTCGCTGATTACGCTGTCATGTCTTTCCATTGTGCCGGTGCAACGATGACACGACAGGAAAGACGCGAGAACCGCCCGTCTTGCTCCAACAAATAAAACACGTCTCAAGTTATTTATATAAATCGCGCAACACGAATGACTAAGCAGGAAATATGTCTAAAAGCTTCCATTTGATATTTCATAAGGCTTATGTACTGTTCCGTCGTAATTCTATCAAATCTATGACCTGTCAATCGTAACGAAATTTATACGACGAGCTCGCGGGCCTCCGCTCCGTGTTTCCATATAAAAATGTTTCGCTCCTCTCGAATCCGCCGCCGGTTCGAGTTTCCTCGAAAAATCGATAAATTAGAGCTTTATTACAAGAAACAAGCTTTGTAAACAGTTCCAACAAATAGAGTTAGCTGCAGCTGCCGGGGCTCGGGAAAATATATTATACCGGTATTAGCGAGATTAACGGCACCACTTCGCATTCCGAATCTATATCAAATTACTAAACTAATCCGAATGATATTGCAGCTATTTACGTGGAGCTCCTATAGCGAAACGATGACTTCGTATTATGTATAAAGAACGCATATTTCAGATAAATCCTCCACGGAAACTTACGGAATACCCTCGAAAAAGAGAAAGGATTTATCTCTAAACTTTGGAGGACAATACGTAGAGTCGTCGAATCAAAATTCAAGCGAGTGAAAATAATGGTGTATACATACATTTGTATAGGGAAAACGAGAGATAACATGCATCCAGTACGTATCTATTTCTGCTGATATTATGAGCATCTACCTTTACGAGACAAAACTATTTCCATTTCTCGTTTATTTACTCCAGAAGATATTCATTTTAAGTGCCCTACATTCTTAGTACCAACTCGGTACCTTATCCAATCATAAACAATACGCTCGAGGGGGTTTCCGATTTATTTGCAGATAAAACGCGAAAAGCAGTCATGTTGCGCCATTCCTAATGTGAATTGCGAGTACTATTTATTCCTTCCCATAGTGCATACGCAAGAAATGAAGAAATTTAGATGTTTAATTAAAATTTTATATCAGACACCCTTCTTTACTATCATTTACAGTAGCACTAGATCAAACACTCAGCTGGTATCCATGCTAACGCGATAAAAACTGCGGGTTGACCATCGGGATATTTACCGTATTTGTTAATAGAAGACTTAGAGCTGTAAACGATATACATACATTTGCTCTTGATGATAAAAAATGGGCATTAATCGAATGTTCCCGAACACTTCTAATATTGATTACTCGTGTAGCCCTTGACAATGGATTAGTGTCCATATTTACACCCAATTGGAAAGCGATATACCGGGGAAGTTTCCCCATAATTCCCTCCTTTCGAGGATACACAACAAAATGAACCAATTTTCAGCTAAATCAGGAATTAGATGGACAAGTGTGATACTGGTTTTCAGCAAAATGGGGTCCACAATAAACATTTTCCAAATAAACAAAGAAAAATAATTCGTTTCAAGATTACGACTCTAAAAGTCGCGTTTTTTTTTAATATAGACCATTGTGCCTACACCATTTCCTTTGCAACCAAGGTCGGAGCCCGTTCCTCTCAATAAAGGAAGGCACCCTGTCTAGCCCAAGTTGCTTCCCCCTCCTCGCTTCCAGATAACTGTTGCCTAGGAGTTGATGTCTCTCTCTGATCAAGGCAGCACAGTGACAGACCACATGCTCGGTAGTTTCATTCACCTGATGCACGTGGGTCCTCACCAGCCCAATGTTATTTTATTTATTAATTATCCCTCTTTTGTTTTGGGTCCTCAACAGGCTTGCGCCCAATTACAGAGTACCCCGCATAATGCTTTTTTGTGGTGCTCGAAACTGGTCTAAGGTAATTCCCATCTCTGCCACAGATGAAAAATTCACCTCAACCCAGGTTTGAACACCCGACCTCCGGATTTATAGCCCAACGCTCTACCATTGAACCACAAAGCCGGTGAAATGCAGGTAATAGTTGGCCATGCAGTGCCCATGAGGACACCGATGATTTTCCTAATCTGGCTTTTATTGAGTTTTAGAAGCTTAGAGGACTCAGATTTGCAAACTGACTCTTAAAAGCTCTGGATAGCTTGATTCGGATTGATTGTTGCCACTGAGCCTGGAATTGACTGGTCACCAATACTTTAATCGTGACCTTGACAACTAAACACTAAAGCCAGGGCTCTAAAGACGTACAACTTCTTCTGCAGAAGGGCTGGGAGTATCCTGTCCGGTCCTGCACTCTTAAATAGACCGAATCTGTTGACCGCCCATCTCAGAGACCACTCGGGCAGCTACTTTCCAGTCGATCGACCTTGCACCGATCCGGGTAACTCCTTTTGCTGCGTCTCAAGTCCCCAGAGCCTGAAAAGTGTGTTTCCAGGAGACCTGTAAGAGCCTCACTCGCGGTAGGGGTATATCTTCCGCATGGAAGCCTTAGTGTTCCCATTCTTTGAACTTCAGGATGACCCTCCACGTTACCACAGAAGGTCTTTCACTTTAGACCTTCGAAAATAGTCCTTATACCTCCTCGAAAGGTCTGCAGTGTGCAGCTGTCCGTTCTGTTTCCTTCAGGTCTACTGGTTTTTACGGGATAGGCCTTTGAGTAACGCTGGGGACATTTAAAGTCTTCAAACACTTGACAACCAACCGGCAGTGTTTATTAGTGTTTATTTTGTTCTGCGTATTTGAACTCTGTGGTGCATTGCTCTTTAATAGTTTTCGAAAACCGCGGAGACGGTTGGTCTTAATTGGGGTTTCTGTAACCAAAGACGCTATTTCAAATTCATTCCACCACACCATTTTTAAAACGGTGTAAGGATCTTTAAGGATCTGCGGATTTTGAAGAGGTCCTCTGTAAAGATGTTTAATGAACGTGTGGGGCTTTGAGGGCTGTTATGAGTCTTGATACATCTGTAAAACCTAGAGACTCCTTAGACTCTAAGGCCCTTTTCAAGACAACTATAGAGCATCTTGTAAAGCATCAAAGAGATATACATTTTTAATAGCCCTTAAAAGATTTCAAAGGTGTTCAAGAGCACCTTAAAACGTTTTCAAAACGTTTTAAGAACACAATGAATATCAAAAAAATACTTAATTTGCTTTGAGGATGAATAAGACAGTTCGGTTTTGATAAGCCCAGATTGTCTTTACTTCTTCACTGAAGATTCTCCAAAGTTTACAATGCCTTTAGGAGTCTGTCAAAGACTTTAAGATCTGAGCCTTTCAAAGTATTTTTTGGTCTTCAAGGACGTTAACAAAAGTACTCAAAGTTAATATGTAATATAATATAATCCAATAAACTGGTCAGGTCAAGAAATTTGTGATGCTTGGGAGAACACACCAACACGAATCTGACAAATTCTTTTCAGAAATAAAAACAGCTCACTTTTAATACACCACAACCGGCTCGAAGAGAGCAACACTTAACATTGTGGCCGCACTTTTCTTGTATTACACTAACTATTTCTTCATTCTTGATAACAAATCTCGAAATTCCGTGTGTAAAAACTTACACAAGATTGAGCGTGTTTCCGCATTATTTAACTAACATGAGAACGATTACTTTTCCTATCACAATTTTCAAAATAACGCGAGACAGTCCGGTTTACACTTTAATCTTCCTATTTAAGCAAATAACACCTCCTCTAATAAAATCAACATCGTTACGACACTCGAAATTCCATCTGCGCAGCTAGAACTGATAAACCACCTGCACCGCTTATCTCGCACGCCACATTGTTTACCGAAAAACCAATTAATTTTCGTCCGGTAATAACTTTTTATCATGAACTGACCAGATAAAGCTTTAAACTCACATAAAAATTTCGATTAAATCTTCTCTCAGTTATCCGTTTTAAATTTATCATACAACAAATAGAATTAAATGAGCCCTTACTCTTGTCCTAAAAGCATTTGGGGATTCGTGGTATTTCCTATTTTCAAGCTTTTTCTTCGGTATTTCAATGTGCAGATCAATGTTTCAGCTTCGAGTGGCATGGCGTACCACAGGGACCGGTATTGCGGACAAAGTTCATGTGTGGCCCTGTAGGCAATCCCTGGCTTCATAGCGAGATTCTCCTGTAATCGTCTGTTTCTTGTGGTGACCTGACTAATGGAATGGGGATCTGAACTGTCTGTTGCCATTCCTTGGGCATCAAGTTCCTAGTTCATACCATTTGAATTAATTCTTGTAGGTTCTTTATTAGCCATTCTGAAGCGTATTGTAGTAAATCGGCCTGGACCCTATCATGCCTTGGCATTTTCCCCTTTTTCAGTCTTCCTACTATCTCCATCATTTCTTCCAGCTTGGCCAGTAATCGTTCTCCTCCAATAGCTGGACCGGTGCTTATTGTTCCTCCATCAGAATCTTCTTTCTTCTGTTTTTTTATGTGCTTATATTTAGATTTGCGCATTCCTCTCCATTGGGCTAAGTTTGGCGATTTCTCTGAAAACTCAACGAATTCCTTAATCTCAGGTTGTTCAAAGGGTCTGTTTTTCTCTTCCCTGGTCTCCCTTAGCTCCTTTTTTGCTTCGGGTTTGTGCGGATTTTGCCCAAACCTCTTCAGTTCTCTTTTGTGGTTCTCCATAGCCTGCTTTCTGTTCGGAAATATGTGAGCTCCTTAATTTTTCCCTGCTATTTCTTTAACCGTCTCGGCTATGCTGTTCTAAGATGGTCCCCCTTCCCTCTTTTGGTGCCTAATCTCGTCCTGCTCCTTTCTATACTCTTCCCTTCTCTTCTTCCCTTTCAGAAGTCTCACATCTCACCATTTAATTTTCCCGCGCTACTCCCATCCTTTCCTTCCTTTTCGCTTTCTTCTCCTCCCCCCTTACTAGTCTCGAAATTCCGCGTGTAAAAACTTACACAAGATTGAGCGTGTTTCCGCATAATTTAACTAACATGAGAACGATTACTTTTCCTATTTTTCAAATTGCACCGTTCCCAAATTTAGTGTCAATTCTCAAAATAACGCGAGACAGTTCGGTTTACTCTTTAATCTTCCTATTTAAGCAAATACCACCTCCTCTAATAAAATCAACATCGTTACGACACTGGAAATTCCATCTGCGCAACTAGAACTGATAAAACACCTGCACCGCTTATCTCGCACGCGACATTGTTTACCGAAAAACCAATTAATTCTTGTTCGATAACTTTTTATCAAGACCTGACCAGATAACATTTTAAACTCACGTAAAAATTTCGATTAAATGTTCTCTAAGTTACTAGTCCAGGCAACGAATGAATATGCCCGGTATGGAAGCGGAAGGTTTGACTTCAGAACCTTGTTTGGACCCCTTAGGAGGTAACCATACTCCCCAGGATTCCGACTGGAGCCTTCCCGGGGGGAGGGGCGCAAAGGTCAACATTTTCTGTTTTTCGCTGATATCTTGAAAACGGTGCGTCTAGGAAAAAATTGTTTAAGAGCAAAATCAAAGCTCATAAAATTGTCTACAATTTTGATTGTATACACTTTTTCGAAATTCCCAACCGTTTCCGCGATATAAGCTCCAGAAGGCCGGAAATTTTTGAAAAATTGTTTTTACCCACGCGTTTCGTCAAACATTCCTTATATCCTGTGAACCGATTATCTGAGAAAAAATCCGCCGACGAAAAAGTTGTAAAACATTAAATTTCCTTTCCGAAAATATGGCTCCTTTCCAAATTGTCGTAACCAGTCAAAAGTTACAGCAGTTTTAAGATTTCCTGAAATTTTTCATCATCTTCTATATGCAACAATTTCAATGATTTGTCACCTACACTCTTGCTATTTTTCATTTTAACTTCTATTTATGATATAAGGACAGTAAATGGGCACCCAAGTGGGTAATATGTCCAGGAAAAATTATTAATAATATTACGTGATAAAATTTCAATAATAGAATGGATTATTCGCTGTCATTAGCAGTAGACGTGCAAGGTTAGTACATTGTGGACGTGGACCTTTTGAGTCTCTTCGGGCGGGATGGGGCGGGCTGTTCTTCCTCGAGTGGAGCGTCTTCCGGTGAAATATCCACAATTTCGACATCGTATTTATGTCCTCTTCGCCATCTTCCTCTTCCTGGAGAGGTATCCCATTCAAACAATTTCCGTGGCAATTGTGGCAGATGGTTGAGCATCGCATGGAGGCCTTTTTGCACCCACATCTCGCAGAACTGCAGTCTGTCGTGCATCTGCAGAAAATACAGTTTCCATAAGGTTTGTTTTGAGAGAATCTCGACCGTATAGAACGGGTTTTTGCATTGACTTCAGGTGCACATTAAATACAACTACTATCGGTCGCGTTATGAACTGCTTTTGATTTACGACTTATGGCCTTAAATGACTTACATTGGTGAGCGTACAGACTTTACCTCGCCTTGCCCTCACCTCAGGTAATAATCTTCGATTTTTTTGTCTAAATTACCCACTTGGATGCCTATTTATTGTCCTTATATCATAAATGGAAGTTAAAATGGAAAATAGCAGGTGCGTAGGTGAGAAATCATTGAAATTGTTGCATATAGAAGATGACGAAAAATTTCAGGAAATTTTAAAACTGCTGTAACTTTTGACCGGTTAATCGATAATTTGGGAAGGAGCGATATTTTCGGAAAGAAAATTTAATGCTCTACAACTTTTACGAAGGCGGATTTCTTCTCAGATCATCGGTTCACAGGATATAAAGGAATGTTTGATGAAAAACGTGAGGTAAAAACCGATTTTTCAAAAATTTCCGACCTTCCGGAGCGTATATCGCGGAAACGGTTGGGAATTTCGAAAAAGTGTATACAATCAAAATTGTAGACAATTTTATGGGCTTTGATTTTTCTCTTAAACAATTTTTTCCTAGACGCACTGTTTTCAAGATATCAGCGAAAAACGGAAAAAGTTGACCTTTGCGCCCCTCCCCCCGGGAAGGCTCCAGTAGGAATCCTGGGGACTTTGAGTATGGTTACCTCGTAAGGGGTCCAAACAAGGTCCTGAAGTCAAACCTTCCGCTTCCAGCCATACCGGGCACACCCCCCCTTTAGCACTCGTTGCCTGGACTATACCCGTTTTAAATTTAACATACAACAAATAGGATTAAATGAATTGAACAATTACCGATTAACATTAAAACGATAAATCGTGAAATTTTTCCAATTCTGTGTCTATTTGAAATAAAAAGATGACATCCAGGAATTCCGAAATTCAGATCGAAATTACGTTAACATCACGTATGTTTACACTACAAGGTGGCTCGCTCTCATTTTCGGCGTTTTCAGCCTTGAGAATCGAGACCCCTATATACACAACAATATAAACTAGTGAAATTCTATATTTGAAGTCCTCTAGCATTTGAAGAAGATGAATTGGGTTACGTGAATACAAAAGCTTTACAAAGGCAACTCTGTCTTCAAATTTACGAATGCTTTGAATGGAACACGGGGGTTATTTCATTTCTCAGTAATCGACCTTTGAGTGCTTTCATTTTTCTACTTTCTGCATGTGCCTAAAGTAGTTCAAAAACTGGGACAACATGCCTTGATGTACTATGAAACTTGGTTCTTATAATTATAATTGTCAGTTTGCATATATTCGCTTTTTCTAGAAAAATGGCCGCATTTGCAAGTTGGCGCAGTATTCTAATTACCATCTGTCAACCTTTAAAAACAGAAATTTACAGAAAATGGAATGTAAATTACGCATTTCTAATTTTTTCGACGAGCAAACCAGCAGATTATTCAATCCTGTAGGGTAACCTCGGACAACTATGCGCAATAGTCGACGTAATTATAAGGAATTAATAATACAATTTCGTAACAAAAGCGATTTTAATTTGCAATTTAACGCGACGGATTTGCTCCGAAATTGCAAAATGCATTAAATGCGGCGCAACTTTGGGGATGTAATTGCTTCATGGTTTAACTCGATTTAAATAATGTAAGTGAAATGTAACGGATTATGTTTTGTTTAGACGAATTAAGAATTGCTTGTAATTTTCTACTTCCCTTAAACATTTTAATGTAATCGGTTTGAATAATATAAGATCGATACTGAATTCGCGTGTCATTCTTAATTATTCCTACGTTCTTGGCTCGAACATGTCAATTTAGGCCACATCTGGCGACACAATCTTTGGCCGAAAGCAAATGCGTGCTCAACAAGGCTGTAGATCGCCAACGACGAAGATTACGTTTTGCGCTTTTATTTATGATGTTTGTATGGATTTTTCATTTAATTGTGTGCGATTAATGAACCCTTGTAAATTTGAGGGTGGTAACTAATGTTTCATGTTGAAGGTGCATTGTGAGAAGGGAAAGGATTAGTTTAGAAACAGTGAAGACGGAGATCCAATAATGAAACCTGTCACCTAAATAAATAACTTCAGGTAATGGAAGTTACCTAATCGGATATCGGCACTTTAATTGTATTAAAACTTTTACCACACGACAATATAGCCGAGATACACTTTGAGTAAGTGCAGAAATTTAGCTTCGGAGTGATTCAAAACAATATTTCAAAGACGTACGTGAGTTTGGCGTAACGACCCCCTTAAATTATGCAAAACTTCCCTGCATACTACGTATATTGTACTCCAGTGCACGATCTTAAATATTAATGCATCTTGTGCTTTATTACCGTCTTATTTTTCGCAAATAGTTACATACTTTGTTGAGAAATTCAGTGTAGTGCAGGGAACGACTTAGTTACTTCAATTTTCTAGCACTTGAATTCGGTTGCGCTCCAAAACCCTCCTTACTGACTCAGTTAATGAACAATTTAAGATATCTGTGAATCGTCCTGCTTTTAACCCTGTTTTCTGCTGGTTCAAAGGTCGTTGGCTCACCTTCAGAAATACTTTAGCAAAATTGGATGTGATTTAATGACCATCCAGGTATTTTTCAGATCCTAGACGGATGTTTTTAACACACTGAGCGAGAAGAGAACTCATCCGACCAATTGGAATCTGAAACAGGATCAAGCTGGTGCGTGTCGTGCTTACCATGTCTCTCCTCGTACATTAGTAGATATAGAAGGCCGAACCTGGCTCAGCTCAAGGTCTCTCGCAACCTGGTGACCTTGGAAAGAAGGTCAAAGTGGAGTGCCACTAGGTCAAGTTTAATGTCGTGTCCCACCTGGCGGTGATCTTTGAAATTAGGTCAAGGTGAAGCTGTTAGTAGTGATTGCCTTTTATTTTTAGGGTGTCAAATTCCATCTACAAGGTCAATGGCAACATCTGATGTAGTGTTAAATTACATTTTTAAGGGCATACAAGGTCATTGACGCAATGGTGTTAAATTATATGTTCAAGGTCATCCAAGGTCAATGATCCCATTTTGTGTGATATCATTTTACGTTTTTAATGTCATATAGGAGCAACGACGTCATCCTTTGCGGTGTCAAATTAAATGTTCGAAGTGATCCAAGACCATAATGGCATCATTTTATGTGGTGTCTAATTACACTGTCAAGGACCCCATTTTTCGGTGTCAAATTACACGTTTGAAGTAATCAAAGGTCGATGATCTAATTTATTGTGGTGTCTAATTATTGCACTCAAGGTTAGCCAAGGTCAATTAAACCATTTTTATGACCTCGGATGATCTTGAATTTGTAATGTGACACCACAGAAATAAGGTCAATGCTCTGGAATGGCTTTGGCAATGTAATTCGATACCAAAAAAGATGCCAATTCCCTCGAATGACCTTGAAAATGTATGTGTTCAATAACCTCGTATGACATTAAAATGTAATTTGACACCCCAAAGTGGAGTCAATGACGTCGGATCACAAAAAGATATCCTCGGCTGACCTTGAAAACTTATGGGGTCAATGAAGAAATGCAGCCATTTTTTTTATGCCATTACAATTGTAATTTCGCAACACAAAAATGGGGCCATTAGCCTCGGATACCAGTGACAATGAATTCTCACACCACCAATTGAGGTCATTGATCTTAGATGACTATGAAAATTTGACACCACAATTATGGACATTGACCTAGGATTTAAGACCATGGAGCCAATGACCTTGTATGACCTTAAACTGTAATTTAACACTACATCAATGGAGACCATTGACCAATGTTATTTGAGACCTAAAATATGAAGCGCCACGTGGCACGCCACCTTGACCTACTTTGCAAGGTAACCACCAGGTGGCGAGCGACCTTGAACTGAGCCAGGTTCGGCTTTATATACCTACTGAAGAAGCAGATTCTGACGCAGGTATAGGAAATAAAGGAAGCTTTCTCCTCAACTTAAATTTTCAGGTATTTACTGGACCCTAAGACAGTCTCATGTAACCATTGCTAACTCCCAGACCTTAATTTACCTGAACGGGGGATCTACCTGGCGACGCCCCTCCACCCAGTTCAAGTTATTTGTTCTCAAAGTCAGTTAAATCGGATAGCACGCTCGCAGGTGATGATATGGAGTTCAAGTCCGATCTACCGACCGAAAGCATGAACGTGAGGTACCAGTGCTGTATTACGGTGCGTAATCCCGCAGGGTTCTAGCCAAGGATTAACGACACCAGTCACACAGGTAACCTAAAAAATAAAGCTAATTATGAAATTAACATATCTGGGGAATATTAATGAAACTAAAAAGGAAAGTATTGACAATCACACTTTTATAGCGACAAGGAGAAGCACACAAAAAGTGGGGAAATGAGAAGGGATTTAAATTCAGAGGATGGGCACGATAACGGCGACATCTAACGGAGGAATTTTATAACACATACTGCAGGATGTTTCTATACAAAATGTTCCCACTTTTATATTTTCTTACAAACTGCCTAACATGATTACCAAGTAGCGTACGAGGGAGACTAAAGAACTTAATAACGGCACCTTGAATATGGTTAATGGCAAGCAGAGACCACTGAAAGATGGATCAAAGGGATGGCAAACATCTCCGGACAACAGATCCAAATACGGAAATGGTATGCACCTAGGTGCGAGCGTTATTGGTAGAGAAACTTCTTCGAGGTCAAGTTTACCAAGGCCAATTTGCCTCTGGTGGAGTTGAATTTAAGGGGAATAAAATTTAGAAAGCGAATGCATTTTTTTAATGGTTGAAATAGGGGATTTGGCATACATTGTAGAAAATATACAAGGGAAAATTGAAGTAAACCTAAACCAGTAGAAGTGTCACTTTATCCCCACTATTTCATTTTAGCAGTTTAGTTAACGAGTTCAATCATGGTCAATTAAATTGATTCGAGATGCCTACTTTGATTTTTGAAAATTAAGTCCCTTTGAGTAAAATTGGCGGATTTATGCGAACTTCTTAATTGGATTTGCGTCTTTCGGCGGAAGTAATTCGTGGATTTTCGCTCTGATTGGTAGATTGTATTGGCGGTTTTGAACTAATTTAATTATTTCTTTGAAATTAATTAATTCCTTTAGACGATTCTTGGAATCGGCCAATTTTTTGGCGCGACCAAGCGTGTTAATGGAATTAGTACGCGAATTTATTGGGATAATTTGGTTTGCTGCTTTTACTTGAATTGAAGGAGACAAAGTGAGAGAGAGAGAGAGAGAGAGCGAGAGAGAGAGAAAGAGTGGGGGGGGGGGGGGGGGAGAAAGAAATAATTAAATTACATTAATTATATCCGCGAATCAAAGCGCGAAATAAATTAATTGATAACATCAAAGTCCAAGTTCCTCTACAATTCCCTCGCGGACGACTACGCCGCGAATCCATTTAATTCACCTTCATTGACTCCGCGAATTAAACCGCGAATAAAAAGGAGTGGGGGTGATGTGACACATTTCTACTTATAATTATTGTAAAGTTAACGTCTACTTAAATAGAAACCAATTTCGAAAAAAAATTCAAAGGGCTGTAACTTTTCAACTAGTAGCACAATCTTGGAACTGTTTGAAATTATGGATTCTACAGGCCACATTCTATAAGAAATTTTTTTTCCGGGTCAATCTGAGACAATTTTTTGTCGGGGCTCAAAAAAAGGCAGTGTATAACCTTCCTTTTTTACCAAAAATCGACTACACCAAAATTTCTCGAGAAAAGGCTTTTTCTTATTAATTTAGGTGCGTAGAATCCAAATCAATTCGTACTTTTTCGATCAGACTTCTCAATCAAAGGTTATGGACTAGAAACCAATTTCGAAAAAAAATTCAAAGGGCTGTAACTTTTTAACTAGTAGCCCAATCTTGGAACTGTTTGAAATTATGGATTCTACAGGCCACATTGTATAAGAAAATTTTTTTACGGGTCGATCTGAGCCAATTTTTTTTTGGGGCTCAAAAAAAGGCAATGTATAACCTTCCTTTTCTACCAAAAATCGACTACACCAAAATTTCTCGGGAAAACGCTTTCTTATTAAATTGTGTGTGTAGAATCCAAATCAATTTGTGCTTTTTCGATCAGACTTTTCAATCAAAAGTTATAGACTAGAAACCAATTTCGAAAAAAAATCGAAGGGCTGTAACTTTTGAACTAATAGCCCAATCTTGGAACTGTTTAAAATTATGGATTCTACAGGTCACATTGTATAAGAAAATTTTTTTTCCGGGTCGATCTGAGAAAATTTTTTTGTCGGGGCTCAAAAAAAGGCAGTGTATAACCTTCCTTTTTTACCAAAAATCGACTACATTAAAATTTCTCGGGAAAACGCTTTTTCTTATTAATTTAGGTGCGTAGAATTGATGAATTTTTTAGTGGACTGAAATAGGGGATTTGGTATCCATTCTAGAAAATATACAAGGGATAATTTAAGTAAACCTAAACTAGTAGAAGTGTGTCACTTTATTCCAGTCCTCCCAGTTTAGTTAACGGGTTCAATCATGGTCAATTAAATTGATTCGGGTTGTTTGAGGGGTTTATTTTGATGTTTGAAAATTAAGTCCCTTTGAGCAAAATTGGCGGATTTATTCGAACTTTTTAATTTAATTTGCGTCCTTCGGTGGAAGTAATTCGTGCATTTTTGCTCTGATTGGTCGATTGTATTGGCGGTTTTGAACTAATTTAATTATTTCTTTGAAATTAATTAATTCCTTTAGACGATTTAATTAAAATTCTTGGAATCGGACCAATTTTTTGGCGCGACCAAGCGTGTTAATGGAATTAGTACGCGAATTTATTCGGATAATTTGGTTCGCTACTTTTACTTGAATTGAAGGAGACAAAGTGAGAGAGAGAGAGCGAGAGAGAGAGAGAAAGAGAGGGAGGGGGGGGGGGGGGGGGAGAAAGAAATAATTAAATTACATTAATTATATCCGCGATTCAAAGCGCGAAATAAATTAATTGATAACATCAAAGTCCAAGTTCCTCTACAATTCCCTCGCGGACGACTACGCCGCGAATCCATTTAATTCACCTTCATTGACTCCGCGAATTAAACCGCGAATAAGAAGGAGTGAGGGTGATGTGACACATTTCTACTTATAATTATTGTAAAGTTAACACCTACTTAATAGAAACCAATTTCGAAGAAAAATTTAAAGGGCGGTAACTTTTGAACTAGTAGCACAATCTTGGAACTGTTTGAAATTATGGATTCTACAGGCCACATTCTATGAGAAAATGTTTTTTTCCGGGTCGATCTGAGACAATTTTTTTTTCGGGGCTCGAAAAAAGGCAGTGTATAACCTTGCTTTTTTACCAAAAATCAACTACACCAAAATTTCTCAAAACTTTTTCAATTCGTAGAATCGAAATAACGAACCGATCAGACTTCTGTCTTTTGAAATTAATTTGAATTGAACTAGTCAGGATAATAAGAAAACAACAAGGGGCTCAACAAAAGGCAGTGTATAACCTTCCTTTTTTACCAAAAATCGACTACACCAAAATTTCTCGGGAAAACGCTTTTTCTTATTAATTTAGGTGCGTAGAATTGATGCATTTTTTTAGTGGATTGAAGTAGGGGATTTGGCATCCATTCTAGAAAATATACAAGGGATAATTTAAGTAAACCTAAAATGGTAGATGTGTGTCACTTTATTCCACTCCTCCCAGTTTAGTTAACGGGTTCAATCATGGTCAATTAAATTGATTCGCGGTGTTTGAGGGGCTTACTTTGGTTTTTGAAAATTAGGTCCCTTTGAGTAAAATTGGTGGATTTATTCGAACTCTTTAATTTGATTTGCATCTTTCGGTGGAAGTAATTCGTGGATTTTCGCTCTGATTGGTCGATTGTATTGGCGGTTTTGAACTAATTTAATTATTTTTTGAAATTAATCAATTCCGTTAGATTTAGATAAAGAGATAGAATCGGACCAATTTTTTGGCGCAACCAAGCGTGTTAATGGAATTAGTACGCGAATTTATTCGGATAATTTGATTCGTTTCTTTTAATTGCCGTTTTATATGAATTGATGGAAGCAAAGTGAGAGAGAGAGTGAGAGATAGAAAGAGATAATTAAATTGTATTAGTGAAGTATATCAGCGAATCAAAGTGCGAAATAAATTAATTGATCCCATCAATGTCCAAGTTCCTCTACAATTCCCTCGTGGGCGACGCAGCGAATCCATTTAATCTTCATTGACTCCGCGAATTAAACCGCGAATAAAAAGGAGTGGGGGTGATGTGACACATTTCTACTTATAATTATTGTAAAGTTAACGTCTACTTAAATTACGGCGCTTTAAGTTTTTCCATTAATTAGCGCAAGAAAAACGTGCGATTCAAAACCTCCTCGTCGAGGAACTAGAGGCTCTCTGTCAATATTTGCAAATTAGAACTTTGCACTTTGCCCATCGAAATGTAAAAATCTACTCCCTTTGATGTCTTTTGCAACGCATACAAAATATGAACTTCATAAGGGATTAGTGCGCAAACGAGCCTACAAAACTCAGGAGGGCTGTTGACACTTTTTTCTTCTAACGGATGAGACTCGAAATTGAAATCGATAAGATGTCTAAGAAGCGCCGGTAATTATTTCCGATAGAGCGAGCGTTATAAAGTAGTTTGTGCCGCAACGGCAGCTGTAGGATAATAGTTTGAAGGGAAGTCGGCAACTTCCCGGGAAAGTGGAACAGCTTGATGGGGTCCACGCGACTGTTTATCTTAGAGGTGGCGATATTCAAATAATAAAATCGTGAATTGGGAAATGCCCCGAGGGCGCCCCTTTGAATAAAATTATGGGACTCTGGAACAACATATTTTGTTGAAGATAAGAAATTCAGGTTCGCTGCAATCAAAGTTTGTCCTATAAAAATTCGAGTTATGCCATTGGGTTTTTCCTCGTACTTGTTTTGTAAATTTCGTCCAATAAAACCAAAATGTCTCTATGCCATTGCGGCTTTAAGAGCTTATTCGAATTAAACTTCTAGAGGCTCTTTCGCGTAATTGAATTATTAAAAAGTGAAGGAAGGTTTTCGTTTTTGCGCTGCTGCAGTTGGAGGCGACGTGTGGGGGTTGTTTGCTGGAAAATGGAAACATGTGGGTTATATTGCTTTGAAGGAGTATATAATTGAAGTTATTTATTTTATCTTGTGATAAAGAAGGAATCGGTCGTTCTAATAATACGAAACTTATTACTCCCTCGGGAGTGGAACGTTTCCACCATGTTCGCTCGTTCCGTGATAAGAAACGGAAATTATAGCTATCGCGATATTAAATTGCAACTACAATACGCATTGTATTAGAAGTAGAAATTGTACATTAATTACCTCCAAACCTTAATAACAGTTTAGTAAATCACGAGGGAACAAATTATAGTTTTCATTGCCTCAATATCAATTTCGTTCGAATCCAATACGCCACAATTACGAATTTACTAAGCTATTGTGCCCCTATATCGCTACGTGTCATTAACAATAAACACACGTACCTACACGTACAGTGCAATCCTAGAATTCTCCTCTCACGTGTTCCGTCCTGTTCATTCATTCCGCCTGCATGTGATGCTACGGGCTCATCATTGTTTCATGAGCCCTTACTCTTGTCCTAAAAGCATTTGGGTATTCGTGGTATTTCCTATTTTCAAGCTTTTTCTTTGGTATTTCCATGTGCAGATCAATGTTTCAGCTTCGAGTAGTATGGCGTACCACAGGGACCGGTATTGGGGCCAAAGTCGTTATTCATAACAAATTAATTCGAATAGCGAAATGAAGCGGCGACATTTCAGCTAGTTTTAGAAACTACTCCTGCCAGACCTATAAATGCTTCTTCCTTTTCCAAAGTTTGTGGATTTGGAAATAGTCTAGATTACACAATCCAAAATATCCGTTCATGGTTGATCTGTGATAGCTTCTTTCTTGTCCAAATTTAAAGGAAAATAATGGACTTAACGTTATGAAATTCAAGGCTCTATGTCTGTTTTTGATAGTCAGATCTTGAGGGTTATTCTTCAGAGCAACTATGATACTTTGGCATATGCCTCGCGTAGCCGCCTCTCCCAGAATTCAGTCAACTGTCGTGGGGATGTGTCCCTGGTAGGTACAACCGGGGTGCATCTCCACCACTTTGTTCTACTAGTTTCCGTTGCCTCCATCCTTTTATCTCATTTCCTTCCTTCTTGTTTCTCTCTTTCTTATTGTTGTGCTCCCTGCATCTCTTTCTGTCTCGTCCTCTTCTAGGCTGCTTGTGCTTATATCTGATTCTTCCTCCATCTCCAGTACTCGTTTGCTTTCTTTCTTCATTTGGCGTTTGTCTCTGCTCCACTCTTCCCATCTTTCTATGGGAATCCCCTCAACCTCAACCGTTTGGTCTTGGTCTTGGTGAGAGTGGACATCCTTGTTTGATTTCTCTGGTTTTTATTTGGTCCTCAGTCTTCTACTCAAGCCATTATATTTCGTATACTAGTATATTCCCTTAAGCACGCGTTTTGGTTCCTGCCCTCCCAGTGTTCGTCTATGATAATCCAGGTCGTGAATATGTGGTCGTCCGTTGTCTACCTTTTACGAAGCCTCATTCTCCTCCAATAGCTGGACTTGTGCTTTCTGTTCCTACTTCAGAATCTTCTCCCATGCTGTCATTGGTACATATTTTTTGGTTTCTCCTTGTTTCCTCCTTCTGTTTCTTATGTGCTTATATACATTTGCGCATTCCTGTCCATTGGGCTAAGCTTGGCGATGGTCTTTGCAAACTCAGCAAATTCCTTAATGTCAGGTTGTTTAAAGGTTCTGTTTTTCTCCTCCCTGGCCTCCCTTAGCTCCTTTTTTGCTTCGGGTTTGTGCGGGTTTTGCCCAAACCTCTTCAGTTCTCTTTTGTGGTTCTCCAAGGCTTGCTTTCTGTTCGGAAACATGTGAGCTCCCTAATTTTTTCCCTGCTGCTTCTTTAGGCGTCTCGGCTATCCTGCTCTAAGATGGTACCCCTTCCCCCTTTTGGTGCCTAATCTCGTCCTGCTCCTTTATATGCCCCTCCCTTTTCATCTTCCCTTTCAGAAGTCTCACATCTCACCATTTAGTTTTCCTGCGCTGCTTCCTATCCTTTCCTTCCTTTTCGCTTTCTTCTCCTCCCCCCTTACTTTCCCCCTTACCATTTTGTGGTCCGATCTTACTGAACCGGCCCATACTCCTACTGTGTTGCTTATTTCCTTTGATTCGGTCCTTACTACGTGATCGATCTGTGATTCAGAGTTCCCTCTTCTCCATGCTGTATATCTTTAAAATAGAACACCCTGTATTTTTTTAGTTATTTAGATGTCATGTGTTAACTTCTACAGCGTAAATCATTTTCAATACATGTACATACGAACGTATAGCTGTATATGCTGTTAGCATTATTTGCATTGAATATGCAAAAATATTTGATTTGTATGTATAGAAATCTCTTACAACCTGCAATGTAAAACGATGTCACTGTGAGTAGAAACCAATTTCGAAAAAAAATTCAAATCGCTGTAACTTTTGAAATAGTAGCCCAATTTTGGAACTGTTTGAAATTATGGATTCTACAGGCCACATTCTATAAGAAAATTTTTTTCCGGGTCGATCTGAGACAATTTTTTTTTCGGGCCTCACAAAAAAGGCAGTGTATAACCTTCCTTTTTACCAAAAATCGACTAAACCAAAATTTCTCGGGAAAACACTTTTTCTTATTAATTTTTGGGCGTAGAATCCAAAACAATTCGTACTTTTTCGATTAGACTTCTCAATCAAAAGTTATAGACTAGAAACCAATTTCCAAAGAAAATTCAAAGGGCTGTAACTTTTGAACTAGTAGCCCAATCTTGGAACTGTTTGAAATTATGGATTCTACAGGTCACATTCTATAAGAAAATTTTTTTCCCGGGTCGATCTGAGACAATTTTTTTTTCGGGGCTCAAAAAAAGGCAGTGTATAACCTTCCTTTTTTTACCAAAAATCGACTGCACCAAAATTTCTCGGGAAGACACTTTTTCTTATTAATTTTGGTGCGTAGAATCCAAAACAATTCGTACTTTTTCGATCAGACTTCTCAATCAAAAGTTATAGACTAGAAAGCAATTTCGAAAGAAAATTCAAAGGGCTGTAACTTTTGAACTAGTAGCCCAATCTTGGAACTGTTTGAAATTATGGATTCTACAGGCCACATTCTATAAGAAAATTTCTTTTCCGGGTCGATCTGAGACAATTTTTTTGCGGGCCTCAAAAAAAGGCAGTGTATAACCTTCCTTTTTTACCAAAAAACGACTGCACCAAAATTTCCCGGGAAAACACTTTTTCTTATTAATTTTGGTGCGTAGAATCCAAAACAATTCGTACTTTTTCGATCAGACTTCTCAATCAAAATTTATAGACTAGAAACCAATTTCGAAAGAAAATTCAAAGGGCTGTAACTTTTGAACTAGTAGCCCAATCTTGGAACTGTTGAAATTATGGATTCTACAGGCCACATTCTATAAGAAAATTTTTTTTCCGGGTCGATCTGAGACAATTTTTTCTTCGGGCCTCAAAAAAAGGCAGTGTATAACCTTCCTTTTTTACCAAAAATCGACTGCACCAAAATTTCTCGGGAAAACACTTTTTCTAATTAATTTTGGTGCGTAGAATCCAAAACAATTCGTACTTTTTCGATCAGACTTCTCAATCAAAAGTTATAGACTAGAAACCAATTCCGAAAGAAAATTCAAAGGGCTGTAACTTTTGAACTAGTAGCCCAATCTTGGAACTGTTTGAAATTATGGATTCTACAGGCCACATTCTATAAGAAAATTTTTTCCGGGTCGATCTGAGACAATTTTTTTTTCGGGGCTCAAAAAAAGGCAGTGTATAACCTTCCTTTTTTACCAAAAATCGACTACACCAAAATTTCTCGGGAAACACTTTTTCTTATTAATTTTGGTGCGTAGAATCCAAAACAATTCGTACTTTTTCGATCAGACTTCTCAATCAAAAGTTATAGACTAGAAACCCATTTCGAAAGAAAATTCAAAGGGCTGTAACTTTTGAACTAGTAGCCCAATCTTGGAACTGTTTGAAATTATGGATTCTACAGGCCACATTCTATAAGAAAATTTTTTTTTCCGGGTCGATCTGAGACAATTTTTTTTTCGGGGCTCAAAAAAAGGCAGTGTATAACCTTCCTTTTTTACCAAAAATCGACTACACCAAAATTTCTCGCGAAAACACTTTTTCTTATTAATTTTGGTGCGTAGAATCCAAAACAATTCGTACTTTTTCGATCAGACTTCTCAATCAAAAGTTATAGACTAGAAACTAGTGATTTTAAATTACACGTTTTTGTTAAAGTGCGTAATATTACGTGTAAAATTACCAATTGTTTATGTTTTTTATGTATTTTATGTAATTTATGTAACTTACCATTCTTTTTTAAAAAACCGTAATTTTACAGTAAAATTACCAGTAATTTATGTTTTTTATGTAATTTACAAATATTTTTGTAAAATTACCTGTCATTTATGTTTTTTATGTTTTTTTTAATATTCTACAAACCTTTTTGAATTTTGTGAGTGTTTGAAAATAAAAACACTTGTTAAATTATATATTTTGGTGTATTAAATAAAATACCCAAGCAGTAGGTATTTCGCCATCACGCGTCGTTTGGAGGAAGAAGCTCCAGATCGCGAATTAGAGGCTGTATCATCTTCATTAAACCAAACTAAATTCAACGGTGAATCGTTTACGTTGGTAGTACCGTTGATGGTCTGTGGTAGTACCGATCAAAATGTATCAAATAGGTATTACATTTATGTAACTTACAAAAATTACGGTTTTTTAAATTAAAAACGTAAGTGACGTAAGTATCATAAAAGACATAAATTACATAAAAAACCGGCCTCTTGTAAGTTACGCGTAATATAACCGTTTTTTTATGTAACTTACAAATCGTTATTTTACAATCCACATCACTAACTGTGACAGATCTCCGTGGTTTTTAATTGGCTAACTTTCAAGGTCAATTTCTTTTTGGTACTAGGGCCAAAAGTATTCACTTTTTGTACAGTTTAATAATAATAATAATAATAATAATATTTAATGTCCAACAGAAAAAAAATACATTTTCCAATTACAGGACAACAACAGATTAATATGTATAGAGTACAAAATAATATAAAGAAAATGAAACGAAATTCTAACCTTATACAGTGTGTAACTTAGTAGTACCTACGCAAAAATCCATGAATAACAATAAAAGAAAATAATTAAATAAACAGATATACCAAAACATGTAATGCAATCTAAGGGGTAAACAAAAATTATTAACTAATACGTCGAGTAATACGTAATATAACTAACCATTTCGAGTAATGTGGAATGAAATAAGTCAATATTCGGGCAAATTGAATCAAATAATTTACATGCGTTTACAATAGGAGATTTGTATAAAATATTTGTGCGAGGTGAGTAGTTCTAGAGAATGAGACATTGAAACGAGTATTGTATGAAGGAATATGAAAATTAATGGATGACAACAAATAAGGTGCATCCAATTTATTGTGAATAATGTTATGCAGAAAAGTAAGGCAGGCAACTTTCCTCCTGCTTTCGAGGGAGCTAAAATTGTACTTAGATAGCAAAAGGTCATGGTTGAACCCGCGAACAGGATAAACTCGTTCCTCCCTAAAATACAGCATTTTTAAGAACCGTCTTTGGATAGATTCGATCATGTTGATGTGCACTTTGTGGCGAGGAAACCAAATCACACAGCAGTATTCGAGTTTGCTACGCACAAGTGCAAAGTATAATGTTTTCAGCGAATCCAATTCTGTGAAAGACCTTGTATTGCGCACAATGAATCCAAGGGTACGCATCGCAGAACGACACAAAGTGGTATAATGATGCGTAAAAGTAAGTTTATGGTCAAAATAAATACCTAGATCTTTGACAAGATCTGTGCGATCTAGCTTAATTGAGTCAAGGAGATAACTAAACTCGATAGGTTGATTTCTTTTTGTATACGAGACCACTTTACATTTAGATACATTCAGAGGCAACTCATTAGTACAACACCAGTGAAGAACTAAATTAAGTTGCTGTTGGAGGAATAAGCAATCTTGCACTGAATTAATTGAACAAAAAATTTTTAAATCGTCTGCAAAGAGGAGCTTGTTGCAAGTAATTGTATCTGTAAGGTCATTAATAAATAGTAAAAATAATAGGGGCCCCAGGGTGGAACCTTGCGGGACACCCGATGTGACAGTAATCACGCCTGACACATGATTATTATACACTACACGTTGGACTCTGACAGTTGCCATGGTGATCCGGAAAACGCCAATTTTACGTACCGAACACTGTCACAAAGTAACGTCTTATTGAGGTGGTTGGACAAAAAAAGTATTTTCTCCTCTTTCCTATTCCTCACACCTGTCTCATCTCCACTTCCTCAGTCTACCGGGGTCATGTAAATAACAACTTTAGGGACGGGGTTACGTCTTGATGTAGGGTCGGCGACATATGAACGTGTTATACTAACGTGGTGGTTTTTCAGTTTTTTCCAATGTTCTTCTACAGATCTGGTTCGATTGTTTTCAAAAGACCTTGAACGCCGCAACTTCGGCTTTGGGCGCCCAAATGCTTCTTAGAGTTCGAATCGTGGTCTCGTGCCCCAAAAATTAAATACTATTTTGTGGAGCGTGTTTAGAGAAATCCACGCAAAATGTGAAATGCGGGTGAACGGGACTTCTTTGTTTTTGCCACTAGAGGCCATTCAAGTGTTATTGATTTCTTATTACAATAGTTTTTTGCTTAGCCGACGGAGGTCGTGCATACGTCTTTTTAATTTTTTTGATGCGCGCACTTCCACTGTACAAAAGAACAGGTTCAACAAGCACTGTAAAAGGAACGTACGCGCCATATTGTTACTCGATGTTTTGTCTACCAGTTAAAAGTGATTTATACGGATTTATAGGTTTGGTGAAGTTTTTCTCTTGTAATTTTACTGTAGATATTTCGCTGACGCTACGGAAGTTTTGGGTATGTACCAAAAATTACTCTTGACTGTGAATAATCATTTTCATCTTCATTATTACCTACCTGCTTATTGCTTTCTACATCGATTTTTTACTTGGTGGAAAAAGCAAAATTTTGGATTTTCTCAATATTGCGCAAGGAAAATTGATGGGAAGATTCCAGCGGCATCTTGTCAATTGATGTACGCAGTTCTGCTTCATTCTACCAAAATTCGATACTTAAGATAGAGCTGTGTATCTGCCTCATTCTTCAAACATTACCTGGAAACCATTTCAAATTTATACCACGAGACGTGTTTGTGTCTGTTGTAACCGGAGGTATTACGAAACCTGAAAGATTTGATCGTTCTTGTACATTACTCCGTGGCTTCGTCAGCGTAAGTGGAATTATTGATTTAATTACGGTTTAATATCCGATTTCCCAAGTGTCAGACGTTAGAATTGCTTTCGCAATACTTTATGTGCCGCGCTATTCACTACCACTTTGTTTGCTTGCTATCTGTTACAAATTAGCAGAAAGCGCCTTTTGTGAGTTCAACAACTGAGGCACCTGACTGTAGACGATTTGCCGAAATGACGTTACAAAGAGCGTTTAAAAAGTCAGAAATTTGAAGAAAGGAACTATTGTGAAGATCATATTTATTATGCAGTACAGGCAGCATGACTCATACATATAATATTCTAGAATAATGTATATGTTCGGTCTTATGCGCCTTAATGGTGCCGTTATGTTACAATAGGAACTCTAGTAACGAGAAAGAACTTGGCTAGTTCGTGTCGTTAGAGTGTAATAACAATGAAAATGCAGTTCTATTTCTTCAGGACGGATAACTAGTTCCGAGTGAAGGATTACCTAATGTGTAAGTTAAGTTTTTAATGCATTTTCTTACGGCGTTTCCTTAGCGAAGTAGCTGAAAGCCGCTTAAATACATATTAGGTACTTGTAAGCCCGGAGGCTGTAAGCGTACCCCGCGTTTTACAGTTTAATCGCACGAATGTGGATTTTATTGTATATGAAATAGCTAGGAAACACGGCGAAACACGAATAATACCTCCTCCTTCGTCTATTGTTTCGGGTAGGTGCGCTTTTAAGAATTCCGTACGCGATTTGCTGAATTAGAAAAGTTTTACGTTTCGCGTAAACGCTAACAAAAAACAAATCGAAATGGTATAAGCGCTAAGTGGCCGGATTACGTATTCTAGTTTTACGTAATCTTAATTCCGGATTATTTACGAGCGCCACTTTTTGCCGTCGCTTTTAAACGTAATCGTACGCTAATTACAACATTTTAATTTTAAAGCCCATCTCCGGCAAGCACCTTTTTCTTAAGTTTAACAATTCGGTATGACCAAAAAGACATTGGTTCGGAGGGGTGAACTTCCCACCTGCCCCATCGCCGCCAGGTAGCAGACCTTTTGAATCATGCTCGTGACTTGTAATTAGTCACGTAATTAGGAGCACCTACCACAACTCATAGTATGATAGGTATAAAGGGTTCAAAAGAGGTCTATTTCCATATTTCTAAATGGGGCAACGTTTTCTAGGACAAATATGCTTATTTGTGTCTGAAGAAAATTTGACCTACGTAAGTTATTTTAAACTATTTTGAATTGTATAAATTGGACGTCGGTTGTTATTGGAAATTACTATTGGTAACTTCCTGAGAAAATCGACCTATGAGAACCACTTGTATAAAAATATTCTGGTTGGAGTAAATTTTTATTTTGTATTCCAGGTTATGTTATTTGAATAAGAGAGGGTACCAGTAATTTATTATGTGGTTAAGATAAAATATTTGGATGAGGATTAAAACTACCAGAGACACATGATCACGAAATAGGAATTCTTTTTATGCGTTCATTTTAGAACAGATACACAACGACCTCATTTAGAACACATTTAAAGCGACCCCCAAAAATTAAGGAAATATAGTCACCAAAAATAAAAAGGAAATGCTGAACAACAAGGAAATGTGTATATCACGAAGGCAAGGTTGTCCTATTCAGCATTTCCTGCATAATTAACATAGGTTAAGGAAGCAAATCTGTGAGATATAAATAGCATGTAACTCTTACAATATTATCAGTCAACGCCATGTAAAATAGATAAGACGCGAACACGTGGTGTAAAGGAGACAGGTTATATTTTTTTTAATTCAAAGCATAGAAAATCTTCTTAGATGGCTTTGAATCAGACTTCCAAAATGAGGCGAAAAAGGAATGAAATTCCATTATGTTTTAATTTCTTCTTGCCCTTATGATACTACGAAGAGAATTAACCAACCTCTTACAAATGAATGACCCAGTTCGGAAGCACAAACTAAAAAGGGATGTTGATAACAACGAGCGTGGGTGGTGGTGAAAATAGCGCTCTCTAATCAAAACTATGGCACTTTACATACGAAAGCTTTAATCGCACAAAGGGAAAACAGAGCTACTAGGCTATAATTAAAATGGTTTCATTTAATGAGTTAAGTGTGACTGAAATAATTCCATATTTGGCTGAATTAATTAAGGGATGAAGTGTGGCACTTCGTCACGCCATTCGCGAAACTGTTTACACTAACCGCAGGATTTTAGAGTATAAAAATTACCATACTTCATTAACGGCGCCCCTTCAATTTTTGGCAAATATTTGAGTGAAGCGCCCCCAGATTAGGATTATTTCTGTTTTTAACGCTAATTTATTTAAATGAAAGTTTATTTTTAATTTATGTACACGGCTCTCGAGCGCACCTAATTTCGGCATATAATATTAAAGAAACGCTCTCATAATGCTGATAAGATTACTTTCACGGCGCTTCCTTAATCCCCTCTAGAAAATCCCCATTCAATTTTTTTTCTGCTACTTTATACTCCTTTAATTACGTACTCGTCTCCCTCTCTCTCACGCTCGTACGCCTTGGTCAAGTGGCTTCGCGACGTGGTATTATTGAACGAGAGGTTTCGATTTTAATTTCGAAAGAAAGCATTCCGTAGTTCCGTCGCAGAAGTTTTCGAGTGGCGCGGATTCGCCGGATAAATCTGAAGGTTTCCGCCGCAGGAGCCGCGCATTGCAGCAAGATGTGCATCCCTCAACGACACGGTCGTCTTACTTATTTATTGGCGCTATCCCTCGGGATTTTCAAATTATAAATTGTATCAACGCCGCTATTTGCGGCACGTACAGCTTTCTAGGATTTCCTGCACTCGGGCGATGTGTACTTGTATTTATAAAGCAAATTTCTCATAAAAATGAGCTGACAACATCTCTGCAGGATTACACACGCGTTTTAAGCAACCTGTCTCTCTAAACGAACAAGTGGTCTAAATAAAACAAACCTAGATCCGATGAAACATTCTTGTTGTGCCCTAAAACATAATTATAATGAAGCCTAAGCTTCGAATTCAAAATTCTAAGTAACCGTGGTGTAAAGATTCCGTAAAATACATCAAGAGACCAACCTCTTCAAGCTCAAATGCTAAAATCATGTTACACCCTCTTTACAACACCTCGTTCACCTCTTGATACCTCTTCACGACTTTCCTGCACATTTTTTCCACACATTCCTCGTCGCCTTTTCCCTATCCCGCTCTCTTTATGAATTCTGCATGCTACATGTTCTTACACTTACCCACACTCCCACCCTTTGTAACAGGGAGTCGCTAAGTTTTGAATTTTGTCAATATAGGAAAGCACCGCTTCATAGCGAACGTGAACGAAAGTATGTCTGGCTATACTCGTAATAGGCGATAATCAGAAACGTGTGGCGGTAAGCGAGCGCGGTGGGAGAGCGGAAAATTCTTGCTTGTGTTTGGGAGACAAAAATTTCACTCGAAGCCTAATTCATTAAGAAAAGTGTACGTAAAATGAGATTGTGACAAAGTGCGAGTTATCTACAAGCTTAATTTTGCGTTGGAATGGTAGTTTTAGTCTAATTTGCAACAAGGCCTTGCATTTACAAGTGATAAAATTCACGCGAAGGAACATTTTCGCGTTGGAGAGCTTTTAAAATCAAACCGCGAGTAAACGAACAGATATTAAATCCCATTGTGATAATATGATGCGATCAAAAATGAGTTGCTATCGAGGCGCACAACGAACCGTACTTAACTTGAACTTTCAAAGGCGACTCGACCGCCATTCATTTTTGAACGCCCGTTATTTTCAATCAACTACATTCACTTTGCGTATTTATTCGAGTTCAATGAAACCAGAGCATTAAGAAACATAGCCACCGCAAAGTAAGGAATATAAGAGAATTTTTTTTTATTTCTGAGCTAGCCGTGGGTAAAATAAAATTAATAATCAGCTTCTTCATGCTTTATTCCTAATTTTCGCCCGTTTTCGTGCCATCTTCACGTTTTGTTAACCTTAATCTGGCTATTGTAACATAAATGGCCATTTCTTCAGGAGCTCTACACATAATGTTCGTTTTCCTCGCCTTTTTTTTACATTGTTACGTCTTTTATGCCTTCCTTTTATATCTCTTGCATCGTCTTGCACTATTTACCCCGATATTATATCACAATGAAGCCTTCTCATGCTTTTTTTACGCGTTCCTCATCCTCCACTTTACTTATTTATTTATTTATTTATTTATTTATTTAATATCCCTCTCTTGCTCTGGGCCCTCAACAGGCTTGCGCCCCGTGACCTGCATAATACTTGTTCTATACTACTCCGGTATTTGCCTTACGAATTAGGAAAACTGCAGGAAAACCTAATTCGGAATAACCGGCAGAATGCTCGAAACTGGTCTAAGGTAATTCCCATCTCTGCCACAGATAAAAAATTCACCTCAATCCAGGTTCGAACACCCGACCTCCGGATTTATAGCCCAATGTTCTACCATCGAACCACAAAAACAATGCCGGTATTTTCACGCATTTATTACGCCCTTGTCGGGTCTTCCTTGGTTCGTTTACACCCCTTTACCTCTTCCTTCCCTACCTCGCGACTCCTTTAATTATTCTCCGTATATTCTTCACAACTCCTTCTCAACTTATTTACGCCCCCTTTCATGCTTTTTTCACGTCTTCCGCAGATCTCCTTTCATCCCTCCACCACACATTCCCTAGCAGGTTTTATGCATCCTCTTTCAAGTACTCACCCGTAAAAACGCCACTTCACCCTTTTTACAACCTTTTCCCATCTCTACTCTTAATGCATCCCTTTATGTTTTATTAACTGGTTCTTCACTACCTTCACGTGCCCTTCGCTTTCTTAATTAATTTTCCTTCAGGCCTTCTCTATGGTACCTTTGCACATTCTTTACGCCATGTGTTTATTCGCGCCATCTTCTATCCATCTTTACGTCTCTCTTAATCCTCCTTCTCGCTACATTTCCTTCAACGTTCCCTCCTTTGTATTTACTTTACTTTTACTAACTACTTGACGCTGTCTTCTGTAACGTCCCGTTGTTCCGTTGAACGTATTCTTAGTTTGGGTGACTGACTGAATGTGCTCTTAGTGTGTTAGGAGTAGTTGGTACCATTGGGATTGAGAATCCCTTTTGCCTTTGTCGTTGAAGTGACAGATTCTTATTTTGCGAAAGGTGTTGATAGATAAAGGGGAAAATTCCAGAATCATCAAGCTGAAATTTTCCAAATTATTTATCTTAGCGTAGGTATTCATGGGAATGAGGATTGGTTGTGTCGTTTCCAGGTAAAGTTATTTTCATAAGATTGCCATGTGTTTTGATTCTTTCTTGTACCTATATCGCAATCCGAAACCCATTTATTAGTGGGGTACGTACAACTGAATTAATTAGTCTGACGTTGGTATTGCAGTTTTTGAATGTACCTTTCGTGCAACGAGCAGATGTCCTATCAATCAAGTTTCATTCAATGCTGTAACGGGGGTTAAAATTAATGATCAATATTCATTTGCGGTTCTATTTATTAAATTCTTCTTACTAATATCTTCTTCTTCCTTTGTTGGGACCTGCCTTTCCTACCTCACTGGTCAGATAATTGTTTTTAATCTAACCAATGATACTACAAGTAATTATATACAAGGCACTCTTTAAAGATTCTACATCAGTAAGATCGACATGCGTTTTCAAGCCTGTGAGTCTACCTCGCGGTTTCCACCGACCGAGCAACTTAAATCACTTTTCCCCCGCAATTTAATTCCACATACCTTCTACAACGTGCGTCTTTTAACTCAATCGAATCTCATGATAAAAATATCGTTCAAAACACAAGCGTGGACTTTTATATGCGCTAATTTTCTTTAATTAGGATGTAGAAAGCAAAAAATAATTAACAATTAACGCCCGTTAGAATGCTTGTTAACCATTAATTTGCATTCACGCCTTGGAGAACCTCCCGTATAAGCTTTCAATATCTCTTTTAAGAGAGCAATCATCCACAGAGGTATTGCCATGGGGTGTGTTACGATAGACGTATTGAGTTTCTTGGAGAGCAAAGACGCACACAACTTTGTTCTTCTTCTAACCCGATGGTGGACAAAGGATGTAGATTGTCACACAAATCGGCATAATACGATTTGACCGAATAAGTGCCGTACCCGAATTATGAGCGTTTCAGATGCGGGAGAACGGCCGAAAGTTTAAACGTTTCCCCCGCAATAGTAATTTCGAGTATTGGCAATTAGTAGTAATGATCGTCGGTGAAGCAGCAATTATAGTTTTGTTCGAAAACATTACGAAGCATGTAGCAGGGTCGTTAGCATTTAACATAACAGATAGTAGTTGTTGCTCGTAGAGAAGTGGCAAAACTAATTATAATCCAGGGACTAATAAAATACGAAGGGCCGTATAATCTTAGCGTAATATAATGTAATAATAATAAATTACCGCCATTACTCTTCTTTTCCCTACATATTTTTCCCTGCACGAACTATTTACTTTTAACGCTCGATCTCATGGAATACGAAATGAGGGATCATTATTTAATAACGGACATAGTTTTGGAAAGGTCATCTCAAGGGAACGGCGTGATGGTTATGGCAAGTTTCGTCTAATCGAATCTGTCACAATTCGCCGATGTGAAATTGAAGTTATATTATTGCTCAGGGCCCTTTGTAGTACGAAATCCATCATATACATTTGACGAGGAATTTAACACAGTTTCTGGATTTCCGGATCTTAATTTTCCGTAATGTAAGAATAAATTGCTAGCCCCGGGCTCGCGCGAAATTAGAAGGGAAATATTCATTTATGGCGCCACCGTAAAAATTTACTAGTCCTGATAAGGCTCTCGCAAAGTTTTTGGTTAAAGTGTAAGATAATGGAATTTTTAATAAAATAGGCGTGCTCTGTTCGTCGTTATTTAATTATTTATGCGTTTTTCTTTCTTGGTATGCTAACGAATACCAGATGAAATATCTGCCGCTTTGATTATCAAACCTATAGATTTTGTATCTGTACGTCGTTTAGTATAAGAACAGTCGCAGATAGCAAAACTTAGGTCTATTTCTTCGCATGTGTTAAATAGAGATGAAAGTAATAGCATAATTTACATAACTAACAGGTGGCCAGTGTTGCAGTGACCGGCTACCTGCAATGACCGTTTTTATGCTACAAGACGTCTAACAACATGTATTGATGTAATCTTTGCACCCTGAAAATCGTATGAAAATGGTGCTGTCGTTTCTCTAGGTTGAAACAACGCCGAAAATGAGGGCGAGTCACATTGCAGTGTAAAAACATTTGTTGTTAACGTACTTTCGCCCTGAACATCGAAAATGGTAGTCGGGACATCCTGTATTTAACACAATTCAAGTTATTTCATTGGGATTCTTTTATTTCAAGTAGACAATGAATTGGAAAAATTTATTAGTTTTAATGTCAGTTGCTAATTGTAAATTCGTAATTGTCAGGAAGATAATTATTGTTTCATTTATTTATTTCTATTTGTTGTATTACGTTTGTATCATAAATTTGAATGGGTAACTTAGGGAACATTTGATCGAATTTTTACGTGAGTTTCAAGTTTTACCTGATCAGGTGTTGATAAAATGTTGTTATCGGACAAGAACTAATTGGTTCTTCGACAAACAATGCTACGTGCGAGATAAGCGATGCAAGTAGTTACCAGATCTGGCGGGGTTATATGGAATATCGAGTTTCGTCAGGAATAACGATGTTGAATTAATTAAAGGAGGTGACTTTTGCTTAAATAGCAAGAATTAAGAGTAAACCGGGCTGTCTCGGGCTATTTTGAAAGAGATTGCGTTTGTTCGTGACGCTACATTCTGGTACCGGTGGTCTAGTTGGCTTTAATTGGAATGTACGGAATTTAATAGGGGCCATCGGGCCCTTTCAAGTTTTAAGAAACCACAAACCCTGCGCTAGAAAACACTTTTCCTTATTAATTTTAGTGCGTAGAATCCAATACAATTCGTACTTTTACGACTAGACCTCTCATTAAAAAGTTATGGACAAAAAACAAATTCCGAAAAAAAATTCAAAAGGTTGTAACTTTTGAACTAGTAGCCCAATCTTGGAACTGTTTGAAATTATGGATTCTACAGGCCACATTCTATAAGAAAATTTTTTTTTCCGGGTCGATCTGAGACAATTTTTTTTTCGGGGCTCAAAAAAAGGCAGTGTATAACCTTCCTTTTTTACCAAAAATCGACTACACCAAAATTTCTCGGGAAAACACTTTTTCTTATTAATTTTGGTGCGTAGAATCCAAAACAATTCGTACTTTTTCGATCGGACTTCTCAATCAAAAGTTATGGACTAGAAACCAATTTCGAAAGAAAATTCAAAGGGCTGTAACTTTTGAACTAGTAGCCCAATCTTGGAACTGTTTGAAATTATGGATTCTACAGGCCACATTCTATAAGAAAATTTTTTTTCCGGGTCGATCTGAGACAATTTTTTTTTCGGGTCTCAAAAAAAGGCAGTGTATAACCTTCCTTTTTTACCAAAAATCGACTGCACCAAAATTTCTCGGGAAAACACTTTTTCTTATTAATTTTGGTGCGTAGAATCCAAAACAATTCGTACTTTTTCGATTAGACCTCTCAATCAAAAGTTATAGACTAGAAACCAATTTCGAAAGAAAATTCAAAGGGCTGTAACTTTTGAACTAGTAGCCCAATCTTGGAACTGTTTGAAATTATGGATTCTACAGGCCACATTCTATAAGAAAATTTTTTTTCCGGGTCGATCTGAGACAATTTTTTTTTCGGGGCTCAAAAAAAGGCAGTGTATAACCTTCCTTTTTTACCAAAAATCGACTGCACCAAAATTTCTCGGGAAAACACTTTTTCTTATTAATTTTGGTGCGTAGAATCCAAAACAATTCGTACTTTTTCGATTAGACCTCTCAATAAAAATTTGTGGAAAAAAACAAATTTTCAAAAAAAAATTCAAAAGGCTGTAACTTTCGAAATTATGGATTCTACAGGCCACATTCTATAAGAAAATTTTTTTTTGGGTCGATCAGAATTTTTTCTTCGGGCCTCAAAAAAAGGCAGTGTATATATAACCCTCCTTTTTTACCAAAAGTCAACTACACCAAAATTTCTCGGCAAAACACTTTTTCTCATTAATTTTGGTGCGTAGAATCCAAAACAAATCGTACTTTTTTTACTAGACCTCTCAATAAAAAGTTATGGACAAAAAACAAATTCCGAAAAAAAATTCAAAAGGCTGTAACTTTTGAACTAGTAGCCCAATCTTGGAACTGTTTGAAATTATGGATTCTACAGGCAACATTCTATAAAAAATTTTTTTTCGGGTCGATCTGAGACAATTTTTTCTTCGGGCCTCAAAAAAAGGCAGTGTATAACCTTACTTTTTTACCAAAAATCGACTACACCAAAATTTCTCGGGAAAACACTTTTTCTAATTAATTTTGGTGCATAGAATCCAAAACAATTCTTACTTTTTCGATTAGACCTCTCAATAAAAAGTTATGGACAAAAAACAAATTTCGAAAAAAAATTCAATAGGCTGTAACTTTTGAACATGTAGCCCATTCTTGGAACTGTTTGAAATTATGAATTCTACAGGCCACATTCTATAAGAAAATTTTTTTTCCTGGTCGATCTGAGACAATTTTTTCTTCGGGCCTCAAAAAAGGCAGTGTATAACCTTCCTTTTTTACCAAAAGACCTCTCAATAGAAAGTTATTGTAAAAAAACAAATTTCGAAAAAAAATTCAAAAGGCTGTAACTTTCGAAATTATGGATTCTACAGGCCACATTCTATAAGAAAATTTTTTTTCCTGGTCGATCTGAGACAATTTTTTTTTCGGGCCCCAAAAAAAGGCAGTGTATAAAAACCTTCCTTTTTTACCAAAAATCGACTACACCAAAATTTCTCGGGAAAACACCTTTCTTATTAATTTTGGTGCGTAGAATCCAAAACAATTCGTACTTTTTCGATTAGACCTCTCAATAAAAAGTTATGGACAAAAAAAAAATTCAAAAGGCTGTAACTTTTGAACTAATAGCCCAATCTTGGAACTGTTTGAAATTATGGATTCTGCAGGCCACATTCTTAAGAAAATTTTTTTTTCGGGTCGATCTGAGACAATTTTTTCTTCGGGCCTCAAAAAAGGCAGTGTATAACCTTCCTTTTTTACCAAAAGACCTCTCAATAGAAAGTTATTGTAAAAAAACAAATTTCGAAAAAAAATTCGAAAGGCTGTAACTTTTGAACTAGTAGCCCAACGCGGGTAGTTATCACTTTCTAGTTTGTGCAGAAATATACTGCTATACATATCCAATAAACAAATGCAAAAATAATTTCTTGCAAACCCTTGGTATGTTCCATTTCCGCGGCAAAATTTAAAAGAATGCACAAATTAACCAGTTGGATTAGAAATTGGAATCAGTGACAACCAAAATGTAGCCTCCCAAAAGTAAGGGAAACTGCAAACAAGTACAAATTGTGCACAACTCTTGTGCAGATAAAGCGCATTTTTTGAAACCGAAATCGCTTTTGTTTTGACATCACCAATGGATATATTTCTTGCAGACGTCTCAATCGTCCTTTGTGAGTACCCTCTTCCGACAATCCGCCTTGAGGTATAAGGGAATCCTGAAGGGAATTTACCCGATTACGATAAGTCGAGGAGGAGCGCAATGGTTGGTAGAAATTAATTTCTTTCGTGGAATAGTTCGAAGCGACAGAAGTGGGTCCGAACGGACGGACGGACGGCCAAAACGCAAACAATAGCACATTTTTTTTAATTCTTAAAAATGCGCTCGGGATCTACATAATAGGTTCAATCGCCCGAAACAATTATAATTGGAAATTGCATGGTTTTCACTCTGCTTGCTTAACATGTCGAACTCAAACGTGCTGGCCGTATAATGCGGAAAAGACCCACCGAAAGGTGGCGCCAGTAAACGCAAGGGCAGAATTTAAGTATGCCATTAAATCTCAAACAATTAATTGCAGTGAACAACGACATCTATTAAAAAGTTTATGAACTATTTAAACTTTCTGGATCGAAATAGAAGGAAGGACGGGTATTCACAAAGGTAGGATTTCATTCACCTCGCAGTCAAGATATTAATTAATAGCAATGGGCAAGTACAATTTAAGAACCACTTTCGTACAAACAAAACTTGTCGGGGAAAATTTTCATATTTTTCGAACTTTTGCGGAGTTCAACGTAATTAAGTAGTGCTATAGAAAACTAATTTCAGCGCGAGAGCCAATTAATCCCACTTTTCGGAGTTGCAAGAGGTACAGAAAGTATTTCAATTACTAAACTGGGTTAAGGGTGTTACATATTGTTATGGTAGTTTTAAAAATGCCCTCACGCGGTTATTAAATCCTTTCGTTGGATTTAACGATTAACCGATTGGCAATGACGCTATAGCGGCGGATCTGTTTTAGCAGTTTACGATATTCTCTCCTTTATTTGGCACGCATTAAACTCCCGCGCGTACAATATTTACCATTAAGTATTCAAATCGTCTTCGTTACATGGCGGCAACGGGGGCAAGATAGAATTCCTATTTTCTCCTCGCGAAACACTATGGCGTTGTCCGAATTTATTATGCATGACATTACCACTTCAATGGAATTGCATATTGTTATACTACCGTGTAGAGTTCCAACTATGTTAATATGTGCAAATTTAGTTCGAGTTACCTATTGCATATATACACCACTCAATTATGCGACTCTGTAAATTTTTATGGACTCAAATGGAATTAGACGAGCTGGGAATTGCTGAACTGCTCCAGAAAAGGAATTGCGTCGACCCCAGCTGCTTCGGTTTTTTTGATAAACAAACCTCACTCCATGTTACTGGCGGTAAATAGGTTTATGTTTCATCCAGTACATCAACGGTAAATTACTAAACGGTAGCTATAATAGTATATTAAGATAATCAAGTCTTTAAAGCACGCGCAACGAGTTTAAGGGCACGACGCAAAGCGGAGTGCCTTTAACGTTGCAAGTGCTTTAAAGACCAATTATACACGTGTATCTTATAGTATTTTTTATTATACCTGCAGTATAATTTAAAAATAGGAAATACAATGAAGTCATATTGACGTTATACTCGAATACATGTCTAATTAAGTGGGCTGGGTGTTCGTAATTTCACGATTGCCATGGAAATGTCACTTGACGTTTGCTTATAATCATCATCATCTTTGTAAATAAAACGATTTCCGTTGAAAAAGATAATACATCGTCCATTAAATCGCTTGTAAAATCTAAACAAACGTTGGTAGGTGTAAAATCCAAATCCAGTAAAGCCTATTATAAAGAATATGAAAAGTTGTTTCCATGGATGAATAGGAAGTTACTTACGAATACATTCTTAAATGCATCCATAATGCTGGCATATATGAAGGAAATGTCAAAGGTATTTAAATCTTCTATATTTTGGTGCATTCATTCAAAACTTTAAAGCAATGCTGCGATTAAAAAGTGGAACAGATTTGGAAGCATACCCTAAATTACGCGCGTTTGTGAAAGCTTCAACCAAAGGATAGGTACAAAAGCCAAAGAAATGTTCTGCATTTACAGAAAGCGACCTAAGAGGATTTTTTATTTCATCCAGATGACAGTTTCAAAAGTCATACTTGAAGTATCGTTACTTAGCAACTTTAAAGCACGTGTGTTTTAAAGGCCCTTTTTCGCACGCATTTGAGTGTTTAAAACGGAGATTGTGATTCAGGTATAATAAAAAATCTTTATGAGGACAGCCTGTGAATCTGGGGGGGAAATTTTGATAAACATCATTTCCATTAGCAGAAATCCGTAATTCCAACCGAGGAGTGTCGAAACACAATTACAGTCGACTGACTATTCACCTTCCAAAACAAGTCCAAATCCACTTTAAATGGACGTGTTTCGATCCCGAAAGGCAATACGGACTGGATCATATTTTCATCTTTCCGGCAACTCGAGTTAGGTACTTGAGGCCGTAAACTTTGATGTTTAAAGTTTCGCGATTTGAAAGTGTAACTACCCCAAGTCTGCATCAAAATTGAATATTGAAGTTTGATACCTGTTTAAGCTGCCAAATTGTCCGGACGTGGCTTATTGGAAATCGAGTTTGTGGTTTGCGTTTTCGACCTTTATCTTTTCAGCCGCCCCTTAAACCGCCACCGTCAGGTGGGTCTCTGGATATTGCGCCTCAATCCGGGTAGCTGCTAGTATGATGCTGCTTATTCGAGTGTCCGTTGTAGCGATACCAACCTACTTGACGAATTATCATTTACGTTCCATGTTGCCTTTTATACTAAATTGTACAGGGTACGGCGAAAAGATCTGAAGGATTTAAAATAAAAAGAACAAAAAAGTTAAAATACATATTGTTCTGCTGCTTATTACAAAAGGATAAAAATAACATTATAGCAACCGATTTGACTCGTTTAAGATAACACCTTTCTTTCAATCTTGAACTAAAGCTGTCGAATATCTTCTCTAACATTCAAGGACACAGCTTGGCGACTTCTTGGTTTATGGCCCCTTTCAGTTCGCCCAGTGTGCGGGGTTTGTTCGTGTAATCTCTTGCTTTAAGAAACCCCTAGGTCTAGGGAGCGATCTGGCCTTGCAATGTCACCAAAAAAAAACGCGAGAGGACTCGGCTTCCCATTGGCTGTATGAACAGTGTTGTTCCATCCAGCTGGAAACTGTAATCATGCCCTGCAAACGTTTTCCGATTTGCATAGTGTGCTAGACAACAGCCATTTTGTGCTTCTCTTACTCGAGCGATATTCTCTGGTTCCCGGGCTGACCTTGAACGGCCAGTCGACTTCTATTTTAGCGTTAAACCGGTAGCCCTGAAGTTTGGGACTCCCCCTCCTCTTAGACCAACATTGAAAGGTGTACGGAACTGCCGCTAAGTGACAAAAGCGGAGATGGGCACTTTAAAAAAAACCCTGGGGAGTTGTAATTACTTTTGCTCGTAAACGTCCGGTCCCTGTCACAATGGAAAATCTCAATATCGACTTTAAATTAATAATTTGGGAGTTTTGGCAGCCTAACTCACAACTTTTAATTAACCCTTGAAATAAATCTTGACACAAATAGAAAAAAATCTGACATGAATACTCTACCTGGGTCGCATTTGGGACTCGAATGAACACACAATTAATTGATTGACAATGGCAAACATTTATTCCGAAAAACAATGAAACAAAGATAAGACAAAATCCCTGAAAAAAAGAAAATCTTGTTTTAGATATATTACTCCACATGCAGGCGACGGCAGACAATACGTACCAACAATTTGTGAGGATAGGCAACAACACCATACATCGCAGTACGCAATCGTGCAGACAGCAGAAAGTGAGAAAGCAGCGTAAGAATCAAGGAATAGGGGGAGAGAAGCCAGGGAATCCACAAGAACTAAAGACAACAAGGGAAAAGGGATTAGAACGCATAGATAACAACGAAATGAAGTTAACTTGCTAAACGCAGAAAACGCAAGGGGAATACAGACAGGAGGAATGCAAAAACATCAAAGACGTTCACGAGCCAATAGCACAGGAAATCTCAAAGAATTTTTAATAAAGCAAAGAGGAAGAGCAGAGGAGGAAGAAGCAAGGAAACAGTTAGAAGCCGAACTAGAACAATTACAAAAAAAACCCAGCAAAATCTACCGATCACCGCCCACAACAAACACATAAGAGAAAGAAAAAACAGGAGAAACACCCGAAAACATGGAGGAAGTTAAAAACACGATAACCCTCAACAAGAGTATGATAGAAAACAAAATAACGGAAATGAGGGAAGAGTTAAAGGAAATCCTGGAACTGAAGGGGCAAAATCAAGAGAAGGAAGAAAAATGGAACAAAGAAAAACGAGAACTGGAGGAGAGAATAGACAAACTAGAATGGAGACTGGAAAAAGAGGAAAGAATGAAACCGAAGCAATAAATTTCCTAAGAAATGAATTAAAAATAAATATTTCTACTACAGAAGGACGTACAATACAAAATAGAGAACGAAAAATAGGGATTCTGATGAAATGTACAAATTGGGAGGGAAAAAATGGAATCGTGAGGAACGACCTGACGTTTACAGAAAGAGAAGTGCAAAAGAAGATCCGATAAAGGATGGAGGAAGAATAAGAAAAAGGCAATACAACAAAAATGAGATATATGAAGCGCATGATAAATGATACATGGTTCAAGTGGGACGAAAGAGATGGTAATTTAAGGACAAAAAACTAAACAAGCATATACAATTAGGGCCGGGGGGGAAGATCACACTAACAATTAACAAAGGAACAATAGTTGACAACAAAAACAAACAAAGAAAGGGAGAAAAAAAAGAAACATCAAAATTGGATTCTGGAACGTGGCAGGAATCAAAAACAAGGATGAAGAATTTTGCTGGTACGTGGAAACTTATGATGTAATCGACATGACAGAAGTATGGGTAGAAGAAAAATATTTGGCATACTGGGAGAAAAAAACTACCGAAAGATTTTGAATGGGAATATCAATACGCCAGAAGGGAAAACAAGAAGGGAAGAGAGCCAAAGGACGAATATTAACAGGTGTAAGAATTTCATTTCAATGCTTTTCTAAATAAGAAAGTTGGAACTGCGCATGCGCAAACCTAAATTTTAAAACTAATGTTAGATTTTCCTTTGTTCCAAGCGCCTAAGTATCACATTTCACTTAAATAGTTCCATAGATAAAAAACTTGGCACTGCGCATGCGCAAAATAAAATTTTGAAACTGGCGCTAGATTTTCCTTTATTCCAAGTGCCTATGTATCACATTTCATTTAAATTCTTCCATAAATAAAAAGGTTGGCACTGCGCATGCGCAAAACCAAATTTTGAAATTGGCGTTTGATTTTCCTTTATTCGAAGTGCTTATGTATCAAATTTCGTTTAAATTCTTCCATAAATAAAAAGTTGGCACTGCGCATGCGCAAAACCAAATTTTGAAATTGGCGTTTGATTTTCCTTTATCCCAAGTGCCTATGTATCAAATTTCGCTTAAATTCTTCCATAAATAAAAAAAGTTGGCACTGCGCATGCGCAAAACCAAATTTTGAAATTGGCGTTTGATTTTCCTTTATCCCAAGTGCCTATGTATCAAATTTCATTTAAATTCTTCCATAAATAAAATAGTTGGCACTGCGCATGCGCAAAACCAAATTTTGAAATTGGCGTTTGATTTTCCATTATTACAAGTGCCTATGTATCAAATTTCATTCAAATACTTTTATAAGTAAAAAAGTTTGCAATTCGGTTTATAAATGGTCGAGATTCGAAAAGGGCACTGTGAATTTTGAATCGATTCGATTCAACTTTTGGCATTGCGTATTATATGGCTAAATCTATGCCCATATTGAATTTCATGCAATTCAGTTCATAACTAACGGAAATGTAAAAGCGATCGAACATTTCTAAACAAAGTTATCGTTCACACGGACAGATAGATGGACAGACAGACAAAGGAACAGACGGAGAGACCAACCGGCAGGCGACAGATAGCAATGCAAAATTATAAACGATCTCCAGGATCGTTAATAATCGGCAAAAGTGTAAAATTATGGAACATGTAAAAAACGGTTTTTTGTTTTTTTTACAATAACTTTTTTTGTAAGCGGTACAGAAAAATTCCTTCCTTGGTACAAGACTCGACACCATAACGAACCAAATAGCGAAAAAAGTAGAACAATAGCTCTTAAGATAAAGAACTAGTAGCGTCGCAAAGTTAGCGGACGGACGGACGGACAGCCGGACGGACGGACGGACGGACGGACGGACAAAGTGGCCACAATAGCGCATTTTCTTTTTATTTTTGTGGAAATGCGCTAAAAAAGCAATAACTAAAGCGGTAACAGAAAAAACATCAAAAATAAACAACTGGACACCAGGAAGAAGCGAGTGGTGAGACACAGCATGTAAAGAGAAAAAACGAATTACAAAGAAAAGCCCTAATGGATTGGAAAACAGGAAAAGACACAGACGAAGAGTACATAACAAAGAAGAAAGAATATAAGGATACATGCAACCGCAAAAAAGAAGAATTACAAAAAGAGGAAATAAGAGAAATGCAAAGAATCAAAAACGAAAATGAAGTGTAGAAATTTGTAAAGGAAAAAGAGGAAGAAAATAAAGAAGGAATACCGCATGACATTGAAGAAGAAGAAGGGAAAAACTACTTTACACAAACTTTAAACGAACAGATAAGCTTCAGAGGGTAATAAAAAAGAAGAAATGAAAATCAGGATGAAGAAATAGGGGAAGAAGAAATGGAAGCAAAAATAGCAAAGATGAAAAAAAGAAAGCTCCTGGACCAGACAACATAACAAATGAGATGATAATACATGCACCGGAAAACATGAAATAGCAAATTAGAAAAATTATTAACAGGTTAAGGAGAGGAGGAGCATCTTCGGAAAGTTGGAAAGAAGGAGAGAAATATGCCCAATATACAAAATAGGAAACAAAGATGTCATCAAAAGCTATAGGGCAATCACACTCCTAAACTCAACATACAAACTTTACGCTTAAATACTAAACAACCGCTTAAATGAAAAAGTAGAGGACAAAGAAATACTGGATGAAACACAAATGGGCTTTAGGGAGGGAAGGGAGACGACGGACAACATATTCATAATAAATCACGCAGTACAACAAGAACTGGAAAAGAAAGGAGCTAAAGTCTCTATAATCTAGACAGGAACGAATTATATAAGAGCTTGGAAAGGAAAAATATCGACAGCAACACAATAGAAAGGATTAAAGAAATCTATAGAGAAACAAAGACTAAAGTTAAAGTCAATAACAAACACACAGACTATTTTTGGACGGAAAATGGAGTCAGTCATATTTGTGTGGCAGACCTGGAAGAAGCATTAAGAAAATGGCAAGTAGGAGGAATAAAAATTGGAGGACAAAAGATATGGTCATTAACATCCGCGGACGACGTGGTGCTCCTTGTAACAAAGCACACGTGCGTTAATTAATTTTCACCTGATAAGACTCCTTATCGCAACGACCAGACATGTCTGCCTTCTAACACCTTACCTTAATTGAATAAATTACAAAAGCGGTAAAATTTAAACAAGAATTATGCTATTGTAGAATTTCTAAAAGGAAAAACATATGTAAATACAAATTCGAGTAAAACAAACCAACTCTGTGCTTAATTCGCAAATAATTCCCAAGATTTACTTAATCATTTACAGGATGTTCTGTCATTATTTTTGGCGTTTAGATATTGACACATCTACTAACTGGAAACTGTGACGCCTCCACGAAATGGGCCTTACACTAGACGCTCTCTCTAAGGGGCGTAAAGAGACGAGAAAACGCCTCTGAGCATACTGAAATTGAATCTAGAAATACAGATCGTCAATCCCTGGATTGACTCTGTCTACAAAGGTACAAAAATTGCATGCATTATTGAAAAAACCTATTAGAAAGGCATCAAGCGACCTAAACCATTATAACTAAAGCGCGCGCGGATCAAATTTTAATCTAAACGGCAAATGATTTTCCGATACCTCTCCATTTTCTCTGCGAAACAGCATCGAAACTATAAAGGATAATTTAATTAGCGTGCCTCGTTGGATCGAGTTCACCGATGGATGCGGAACTTTCAAAAACACGAATCAATTTTCAATTAACAATTATTATTAGTCAATTATGTTGTACTTTGATGTACACATTTAATTGCAACGTTATGTCGGAGCAACAATTTTACGCCGCCCCCATCGGAAACTTGCGCATAATTAATTTGGGGTAAAATGGGGGAGGTTCCGATGGAAAATGCTACACACACACATACGCGTCTAAATGTACGGTCGAAAATCCTCCGTTCCTAATTCGGTAAAAGTAGTTGTTGTCGGTAATGGCAAATGTTCGCCCATTTCCAGCCTTATTTTCTCCAAGTGTAGGGCTTTACAAGACGTCCTGGCGCAATGCGGCACAGTTTCCACGTACGGAGTCAATTCACTCGTGCGCTACCGATAATTTTTCCATATAAACCGAACGTAAACGGGAAGGGTTTTTCATTTTCATTTGACTTTTATGCCGGCGTTTACGTATTCATATTTTAGAAAAAAAAGAGACTCTGGCCGCCTTTTCTCGGGGCATTTTAAAATTGTCGCTCTTTATGTAGTTGGCATTCTCACTTGCGTTTTACAAGCTTTAATGAAATTCTTTATAACCTCGTTTTAAATAAAGGTGACGCTAACTAATGTATCTTTCAGTTTCAATTTTGGATGATGTAGAAGGTCAGTAAACGAGAAATTCCTTTTCGCTCATATTTTTCCACTATCAAAGCCGTCTCAAATTTCCCTTAGGGCGAGATTTATTAGCGATATGGTTACATTTTCTTTCAAAGCAATTTCGGAGATGTTTAACTAATCAAAAACTCTGCGTAGGAGAAAGCCCTCTTTGCTTTCTCAGTTTTCTAGATCGGGATGCTTTTAACATTTCTAAAGCGCTTCTCATTATTATAACATTCACTTTACCACAATATACTGAAAGGTTGCCAATGGATACCTTGTTTTATACTGCAATGTACAGGTGTCAAACTTTAAAATAACTAAATTTGAAAATTCTGAGCAATAATTTTAGGATTTTAAGAGGAAATCTCAACATTTTTGTTGAAGATACAATATCCTCAAAGGATTTTTCAATATTACACTGCCGTACAAGGGGAACACAGTGCGTAACATTGATTTTCTTATGTTCATTTAAACTCTGAATTGTTTCAGGATCAACGTGTTTTTCAATTGTATTCGTTTTCGTGCGAATTTTTATTGACGCTTTTTTAAAAGCTGGAATGCTTATGGTAGATTACTTGTTTATTTCCTTCCTTCTGCAACATTTTGAAGTATTAATATTATTTTATGGCGAATGGCCGGATGTTGTGTGACTCTCGAAGACTAATTTCGCATTGTGGAGGATTTAACTGAATTTTACTGAATACGTAAGTAGCACCCACTCTTGAACCATTTGTCAATTGTGCGTTTCGGAACTTTTTAAGTAGTCTTATATGGACCGTTGCCGTATTATCGTTTTCTATATAACCCTTTTATTAATCAGAGGTAGGTTCTACTGAGGGATTTGATACGTCATTTCTTTTAGCGTTCCAGTCCTTGTTTTGGGTTTCAAATTCTAGATTTATTGACCAATAGATATACAAGGGTGGCCCTACATCATTTCAAAGTCGATCGCCACTTTGCGGTGAGGCGAAATTTGGCTGCCGGCAAAGTTATCGCACTCTGCTCCTGACGAGGAATTTCGAAACTAAACAGAGGTGGTGATCTTTTAAATTAAGTGCTTAATTGCTCGCCGTTCAAAGTCCTAAGGTTGGTGACGTTCGCGTTCTGGTTTGCGTTTACCTTGGAAGTAAAATGTCGTGTCTTAAAATGGGGTCGTTGGCCTTTGGTAACCTTCAGAGTAAAATAGACAACACCTTCTATTCTATTCTGCATTTTATATCCTTATTGTAACAGATAGCCGCTTTAAAGTTTAGATTCTTTGTGAAAATTACAAATTTGACAGTATATAAAATTTTATACGTGTACCGCTTCATAGCGAAAGAGAACGATACTAATATAATATAATGGAGAACGATAAGATAGGAAACAAGTGCTCAAGCGTTACAGTTACGTTACAGTGTTGCCGGTTCTAAAAACCGTCGCGACGGAGTATTTTTTGCTATACAGAGGGAGCGCTTCAGTTGCGGTAGTTGGTATTTGGGATTTGGCAAATACTTACGTAAAAATCTGGTGGGGGAACAGAATTTTTACTAAAACTTTTGAAGAGAACCTATGCAGATCGAGCGGTACATTTTTAGATGTAAAAAAGGGTTGTCTCATTGTAAATCATGTTTGCGGATGAACCGGCTAAAATTAGGTAAATTTATTGAAGGCTATACAGGAAGAGGGACACTAACTGATTAAAAAAATATATATATGTTCTTTATTTTATTTCTCGAACTCCTGCGTGAGGTGTAATTTGCTTTGTAAGCTCTTCGTTTCAGGATTTTGTTTTAATTTTTAGTTTAATGTGTCTCGTGATACATTTTTGCCTTTGTCAATGAATTAATTGTGTTTATTCGAACCCGTTGTACTACGGCCGGATGGAGCGTTCATATCAGATTTTTCTTTTCGTTTCCAAGATTTATTTCAGGTGTTGATCAAGATGTGTGTAATAAATTCATTGAAATTTGAGGAAGTTGATGGAGGCCACTAGGACCCCAATAAGTTTTACTATTGACCTGTTTGAGCTAGATGGGTGATGTAGTTGACCGCATGCAATTGCACAGAGTGTTATTTATTTGGCGCCAAAGATGGAGTTACAGCAACAATAATCAAAACAAGATGTACCACGAATTCTATCGTTTGGATTGGGTAATAAAGAACAAATGTAATAGTTCTGTAAGTGATCACTTTCACTCCTAACATTATTTCAATGTTAAATGGATATTGGCATAGCCATGTTGAAAATTGACTTATCTTGAAGACGCTGACACAAGCTTGTGCTTAAATAAGAGCAGGTTCATTAACTAAAACCCTAATCTGACAATAAAAGATCCAACTCCTTCAAAAAGAATAAAGCTCTCCCTCAGTTGTACCATAAAAATTCACATAAACTAGGATTTTTTACACATCACCGTAATATTTTACGGTTTTTTGGGAAACATCAAAAATCAAAAGTCACAGTACCCCTTTCATTCGTATTAGTTCGAGAAATGTCGACATTCCGTCATAGTAGAAAATTCCCCTAGGAGAATGTTAGCGTTCGTTGGTGTATGAAGCTTCATTACGAAAACTGGAAAAATCCCGACATTTGTTATCAGTTTGATGTGCAGTTGGGCCCAGATAGTTGACCTAATAGATTCAAGCCCACGCTACCAGATATCAATAGACAAATTCCTACTTGGAATGTTGATAGTTCCATAAATATACGCGCTGTCCCAGAGAGCTTGTGGCGATTTTACTGACAATATTATTAAACCCTTTCATCTCAGGGGTTCCACCTTTCTTCATGTACCATACGATAGGTGCAGATCACTGTCGTATCCCCTCCCATCTACGCACTGGTTGTGTTTTCCTGTCTGCTAATGACACATCCCTTTGATATCAAGAGGCTTTTGTTTTTCCTTGCATGTAAAGCGAACTAGAAACTCGATTTAGGTTCCAATACACTAAACTGAATTACCTGCTCTATATTATCTATTTGCATTAACTACATGACACCGCCAATTAACGTAAATTACGTTTTCAATCAATTCGAAATATAATTCGTAATATATTGCATATTATTATTCTAGTCGATGTTCGTTTGTAATGTTAATTGCGATTTGATTACACAAAGTTGAATGAGTGAATACTAACGTTGAATATGTACAAGGCGAACGAGTTTACTGCAAGCGCATTTAATTTATAGTGTGAAATTAGGAGAAGGTAAACACTTATTACAATTAACTTGAATTTTAACACAATGACGAAAGATAATTTAATTCAAATGAAAATAGGTACATAAAAAAACTTAAATTTGTACTTTAAATTCATAATCACTCCCCGTATTACAAATATAAGATAATTTAATTTATAATACCTTTAGATTTTTTAACACACGCTGTATGTATCCAAGGACTCCATTCAGCACTAACAATAAAAATGGAATCGGCCAAATCAACTAGTCCGTGTAGTCTCTAAATATTCACCCCCAGCCAGGTCAAAGATGCCGCGGTGGCTTAGAAAACGTACCACAAGTCCATTTTATTTAAAATTGAAATATCGAAGCTTACGTGTAAACTACACATCCTGTATCAAACGACTGACTGATGTAACCCTGTATTCTGTAAATTTATCAAGCATGAGCACATTCAGCAAGGATTTGATTTTATTTCCCATTTAAATTGGCGTGTTTCAGTCAATAAGCATATCCACGTAAATGGACTCAACTTTGTTAGCCATAAGGTGCATTTTTGTATGGAGAAATTACCTTATATTTTTTCTGTTGTTCGTATTGAAGTAAGGACAGTTAGAAAAGGATGTATCCTCTAATATTTTATCAGGACTCGTGGTAAAGATTGTAAATAGAGAAAAATATAAAGTGACTTGAGGAGGCTCCAATCGCACCCAAACTTGGAGAAAACCGCAGATCCTCCATTTTAAATATCTGATGGGGATTAATGTTCCCACACTCCACATTAGATAACTTCATAAGGCTGTTCTCTGTTTTCCAACGGGCAGTGTCGCCTTTTTCTTGAATTAACAATCGAAAATTTGAAATACCATAAGCTGCTAGATCGATTATCTCGATACTTTTGACACAGCACCAGTTTAAGGGTTAGATGCAGCATTAATTTAATTCGTAGCCCGCTATCGGAGCCGTATATCTAACGACTTATGTAAAATAGAGTTGATCTGATTACTTCCCTTGGAAGAGGAAGTAATAAAGATTGATTTATACATAAAGTTTGAATCTAAATTTAAGATTTATAAGGTGTATAACAATTACGTTGCAATATTCCGCAGCGAGCACATAAAACTCTTTGGTAAAAATGCAACTCTGTTGCTGAACGCCGACTCGATACACGCAATGGCGGAATATCGTAAATAACTCACCGCCGATATGCTCCCAAACTCTAAAACATTTAGCTGTGAGCAAAAACACAAATTAAACTTAGCCCATAAACATGTCTAATCTTAATTACCAAAACCAGAAGTGGCATCAATTTGAAACAACAGGGACATAAATCGCTTTTAAAAGACCCTAAATTACGAGAAGGCCTTTTATAGATACATAACACTACGAAAAATGCCCCGATTAGATTTATGGAGCGCGATAAAAATTCGCGTTTCTTCTTCTTCGGTCGCGAAACTGGGATAAATTACTGTTCAAATTCGAAACATGCGAAATGAGTTATTGCCGACTTACGTTCACCCTCGAAGGACCACGTTTTTAGTTCAGGGCTGGTACTCACCTGAAACAGAAAGAGAACAAGTGTATTATTAACAGTAGTTGAATTTGTTGGAGCTCTGCATATTTCTATTACACCATAGTTAATTTGAAAAAGATACATTACTGACGAGGAAAAATCTTAATATAAAATGTCTAATCATATTATAATACATATTATTGATGTGTCAGTGTTGACAGGAGTCTGGAATAGTGACAGGAGGCAGGAAAAGTGCAACTGTCACTGTTCTGAAACACAGTAAGCATGAAAATTAAAGTTTATAACGATTTTGGGAAAATAATACTCTGCAAATTGGGTCTGTTCTTTAATCCTTAATAGTACGTAGCAGGTAAATGGCAACGGTCTCATTTTGTGATCGTATAAACGTGTTTCGAAGGCAAATGTATGTAGACATTTTCCTGTAAACTTCATATACCACGCGGATGAGCCTTCACCTAGGTGAATTCTCAATCAGAGATCGTTGCTACCCCAAGCTAAGGCATCTTAAAATTTGATTACTTTATGGCATTTAAAACACCGCCAATTGGGTAACTTAAGGGTATCATAACTTCAGTTGGTCATCGAGAAGCTCATTTAGTTTTTCTGTTGACTTAATCAATTTATTAATTTTTTAATTTATTTAAGAGGTTTCAAAAGCACCAATGCAACTGTGGAAAGGTTGTAGAGGAAAATGGGCATCACGGGTTAAGCTGCTTATCTAGCAAGGGAAGACATTCACGGCACACAGAGCTGAATCACATTATTCAGAGAGCTCTTGCGTCAATTCAGATTTGTTCAATTCTGGAGCCTGTAGGTTTGTCACGCGACGATGGAAAACGACCAGATGGAGTCACTCTAGCACCATGGCGAAGAGGACAACGCTTAATTTGGGATGTCACCTGCGTGGACATTGTTGCGGCATCATACATACATCAAACATCAATAACCGCCGGATCAGCTAGTGAAATTCAAGCAAAGAAGAAGCACGAAAAATATTCCGATTTGAAATCTAACAATTTTTTCTTTGTGGCTCTAGCTTTTGAAACCTTTGGCCCCTGCAGCTCGGAAATAACATCATTTTTGAAGTGTATTGGACAAAACCTCATAGCAGAATCCGGAGACAGCCGTGTTAAAAGTTTCCTATTCCAAAGAATATCGCTTGCCATCCAACGTGGAAACGCCGCTAGCATTAGGGGCACCCTCCCAGATCATCCAGGAATGGACGAAATATTTTCATTGTGAAAATCATGGCAGAAAACTCAAGTGGATACTTGCTGAGCTCTCCAAGGCTTCTACTGACGCTACTTGCGTCCATCACATTATATTAAGATTATTGTTGTTACCTACTCATACTCTTAGTTTAGTTTAAATTCAATAACCACTTAATACCCTGAAATTGATCAATACAATGGCCACTTCCTTTAAAATTGAATATATTGTACAAAATAAAAAAAAATTATATTTTGAAAGACAGATCCCTTGAGATGATATTATGGCACTGTATTATATAAGTGTTTAGTTATGAACCTATTCCCATTTAAGTACGCAAATGTACTAACGCGTGAAGAATGTAAGGTCAGTTTAATTGTGATCACTTAGGGAGTTTCCCAGTTTCATCTTTATTAAGCAACCGATTTGATAGAATTTATGAATCATTTCGAGCCCAAGTTGAAAAAAGAGACATCTGTTAAGTTGTATTAAAAGCCAAAACCTAAAATTTTAATATCACCTTTCATAAGCGTTTTTGTTGCCTTGCGACTTATTCTCTAGGTTCTAATAAGCGCAAAAATACGCAATTTTGTTGCGTTTCTCGTGCGACCAGTTCTATAATTTCGCAAACTAAAAATAGAAGTTATATTTGTACGAACTAGAATAATCAACTCGTACATTGCGTGATCCAAACCGCACCGAAGTTGGTGAACTTTCATCTCTGTAATAAATCTATTACAACAAAGACGCACCTTGACATAAGAAAGGCTGAAGCTGAATCTGGGCGAAACGTAAGGGAAATTTATTTACATATTTCGGACCGTTCGTGTCAGCTTCATGTAGGTATCATAAATACGATCTTCAACGGATGGGAATCCTGAATCAAGGTCATCTCTATGGAGATCGATGCAACCTCCGGAGAAGAGGGATTAGAGGTATTGCAAAAAATTGGGTTACTCTATTTGAGAACCTTCTCCCAGTTAAGTACAACTGTAATGGTGCCTTACAAGGAAGCGAACTAAATTTTTAACATATGGTTAAGACACATCTATTAGAAAACGAAGTGATCGGCACTTATGGTATTTGAAGTCACAAACAGCGTAAATTGGTCCTGGCGATGCTTTAAAATCTTTAATTTTTTGGAGCATTTTTTCAAAATCTTTCTTGATTGGAGGTTGGTAAAACTGGAAAATGTTCACTTGCACAATGCTTAGATTTGTGTGTAACGTAGCTTATAATTTTGAATATTTGAGTGTTAGTTACGATATCCCATTTAGCCCGGTCAAAATAGACGTAAAAATACTGATCAAATAACAAAAACTCCGACAGAGCTGAATTTTGGTAAAGAGCTTAGGTAGGCCAGTAGAAATAAAGTGTCAAAAGTCCCCATAGATCCTATGTGTGCTAAAAAAGTTATTCATGGTCAAATGTCAATGTTTTCGGTTTTTTTGGATTTTTCTGGACAACTGTAATTGTAATCAAAGCTTAGACAACAATTGTAGATCATAAAATGATCTACAAACATAGTTCGCATACTATATATAATTTGAAAAATACGAAGAAAATATTAAAAGAAATCAGAACTACAGTTTAAATTACCTTTATATCAATTTTAAAATCAATAATCATTATGCTGTAATACAGTTTTCCCATAGAAATCCATCATAAAAGATGGCTGAGTAGGCCTACCGGGGAAACCACGTTAAAAAAACGAGCCAAGTATACTACCGCACACCAGGTGGCGGTGTGGAAATGTGTAGAATGTAACTCCTTCAAAGGGCAATATCTTAAGAACAGTGATTCTTAAGTAAAATACTATAAGGATCATTTTTGTAGATCATTATTGACCTTATAAGCCAAACATCTACACAAGTTCCTAATTTATACTTGTTTAATTCTGTAGATAATGTGCAGAGGTGCACTATGTTCTGTAGATGCAGTACAGTACAGATCCTGTACGTGTTTGTTGGTTTTTTTTTGTAGAAATTTTGGGAGGATTCTAAGAAAATTTGTATTTCGTAAGTGGTTTTTGGTATGGACATACCAAGTTAGGACTGTGTAAATAGGAAGGTCGACTTCAATCCACTCTAGAAAAATAAACCAAAGCTAATTTGTTAAGCAGCAGTAATGATTCAGAGGTTATTCCTAGAAACTAATGCCCTTGTCTGATTATATTAACTTTATCGGAATGGAAGCTTCCAGGTGAAAACTTTCTTTTCCACAAACTATCCTTCGGAGTGGGGTTTCCAATAAGACCTTTATCAACAACCAACACCATTCGTCTTAATTTTCTCCACTCGAATCACGTATAAGTCGGTTATCTACTATTGACAATTTAATGCTCCGTAAAGCAACAAGTGAGATTTCAAAATTGGAAATTAACAGCAGTCCAAAGTCGACGAAGCTAATAGCGTCAGGTGACGACATTTACTGCCGTCGTCGGAATAAAAGGGAAAGTTAGCAGGAAACGTTTTTCTTTTTTTAATCGATTGCCTTTGATTAAGTTTCGCGTTCTATTGGAAACGTTAGGTACATACGTTCCGGAAATTGGAAAACATTTCAATGTGCCTAAACGATAAACGGGTCCTTTGTAATAATTTTCGATTTCGGCAGATCGAAAGATTTTCGCGTTTAAATAAAAAAAAAGGGGCGGCTCGACTGAAAGAGAAATCCTGACGGCGTTTGTCCAGGTTATAACCATCATCGCCCGACCAAGAGTTATTAGGTCTCCGGAACAGCTGTCGTTAATATTGCGGATTAAGCTAAAGCTTTAAAACCGGAGGAGAGCGGCCCCACCTCAGATCAACGACGAGCGGACCATAAACATCGGGCCTGTCGGGGGAAAGTGCGTGCGGGCAAACATTAAGGGCGGTCGACTCTATTTTTCCTCCATCGATTTCGTGTTTAAACGTCGTCGCATCAGCCGCACACTTTTTTCATTTAAAAGACGAAATTACTTGGGTGAACGTCAACTCACGTTGCAACTTGAGTCTAACATAAACGGGTGACGGAAATTGCGAATCTTAGCCCTTCATGACAGAAGGGTGGTACGGAATCTCAATTTTATTCAGCGACCTAAAGTGGAGCGCGCATAAATTTATTTCTATAATGTGATTACAAGCACGCTCTCGAAATTAGCTTTTTTATTGAAAATGGTCCCCGGAAGGTGCTCGGCGATCAACGTCAGTTTCGCTGATGGCAGTGAGATGAATCGGATGCTTTTAATAAAAGATCGATACATTGTAGTGAAGCTGGGTCACGCCACAGATGATTTTGCCATTGATTATAACTAATGTAGGCTAGATGGATGTACGAAATCATTGATTTCAAGTTTAAATTGTATGAAATTTGCAGGTGCTTTTTTGTGTTAGAATTTTTACTCACTCGCGTTGTAGTTCAGAGCTTGTATAGTTTACGACATCCGTATGAAGGGAACATTTTAAGCGCGAATTTTCCGAGAACGAAGTCTCCAGGAGCGATCCATCCGGGTGCGAATTGTCCTGGGAACGAGTTATCCGGGGGCGAATTGTTCGCTCACCAAATTTTGGATAAACTATAATTATTATAAATTTTTTTAAACCGGCTCATATATAGTGAGATTTTATTACAACTAAATCTATCAATATTGTTACGTAAATTACGTCAAGCAAACGTTATTTTGGCCTTAATATCAGCAGCAATAATGGGAGACTATGCATATGGTATAATTTCAATTTTTAAATGTAAATCTGGTGTGTTATTTACGGATACACACAAGGTTGGTTTATTTTACTTGAATTTGTATTTCGGTGTTTGTTTTTTTTTCTTGATTGATTGTAATTGCGATGATAAATTTAGATAAGGCGTTGTATGGGTCTGAACACCGAAAATAACGAGACACTCTGTATATTACAATATTTTAATTTATTAAGTGTAAATCTAGGGGATTATTCACAAATAAGCATAGGGGTGGATTAATGTACTTGAATTTGTTATCTCAATGTCTATTTTTCCCTTTAGAATTATTTAAAATTGGGTATAATGTAAAACGTTTACGTGTTAAAATTTAGGGTCAATTATGATAAGAGGTTTTGTTATCGGACGAAATTTAATTAACGCACGTGTTCTTATTACTGTTAGAAGAGATACGATGTGCGCGTTAATTCTGCGTAAGTGGGGACGCTTTCTTTCGAAGCTCGTGTGATTAAGTCTAATTATGATTGGCGGTCCTTAGGAAGGAAATTATGTTATTCCCTGAAATACAGGAATAACCGTAAAGACGAGGCGTGAGAAGCTAACTAATCTTAATAAAATGTTTCAGATACCGTCAAATGAAGTTGAAATTTAAGATTTTCTTAGATTATCGACTGCCTGCGTGCGGTTCATTATGATCAAAATAGCTTTTTCTTCTTCTTACTTTCAGGGATTTATTTTAATTTTTTTCATGCGTTTCAGGTTAAATTTTTGTTAATGTCAATCAATTAATTGTGTGTTTATTCAATCCTATGTGCGACCCAAATAGTGTCTTCATGTCAATATATTCTTAAAGAAATAGGCGGTATTTTAAAAATTTAGCAAGAGCATTCCAGTTTACACCTTGCGCAAGTTATGAAAGAACTAATGATACTGTCTAAAGGACGAATACAGAGTGTTCCTCAAAAATTATTCCCATAAAGCTCCGCCAAGTTTTATTATTTCAGTAGATATCTGCGAAATTTAGTAAGTTTTCCTGTCTAAGGCTTGCGGAACGTCTAACTGAAATCATCACACGCCCTGACTCCATGTGAACGTAGCGCGGGCAAGTTCAGAATGTTCTCCAAAGGTACTGTACACGTTATTTTGGCCATAGCACCTACAGTAATAATGAGGCACCCGGTTTGTGGTGTAGTTTCAGTTTTTAAGTGAAAATCTGGTGGGATTTTTACGAGTACGAATAAAGTTACTAAGAACCATGCGCGTTGCTCGTTTCAAGTGAGGTTAACGCTTTCCATCACAGCGGGCAGGACTAAAATCCTGTTTTGATTGGTGATGTATTCGAAAATTAATTAATGAGATTATTTTATGGTGGAAGTAGTGTTTCCTTAAATACTAGAATCAACGTATAAACGAGGCTGATGGTTTCACGACGATTGAGGAGCGGGTACATCCTGCCAGTCGGCCCTATTTGTTTATTTGAAGACTCATTTCGTCATCTTATAATAAATTTGTAGTACAGTGAGACGTTTCGTTAAGGTTCTCTTCTTATTAAAAGTTAAAGGTTTCGACAGTCCGAACGGCCACCTAAATGTGCTCATCAAGTGTTATCAAGCACAACTGAAGTTGCCATTAAGATTTCAGCGAGTGTTTGCGTCAGTTTAGTGCGGCTGAATTATCGTACACCTGTTACGACCAGATTGATTGTATTATTTAACCGCTAGAAGTTAATGTCGCCGCCTGCGCACGTGGTATGTGTAAAGGCAAGGTCTGAATGCTTTTCTTTCATCCAGTAAAACAACAGTTTTCATTTCTTTTATTAAATTTTTGTCTTTGTCAATTAACTGTGATTAATCGAACCCATTGTGCGACCCGGATAGAGTTTTCATGATGGAGTTTTCTGTTCGTTCCCAAGAATTATGTCTTTTCTTATACAGGGTGATTCCTATAGTACCTGCCACCGTTTGGGAGCGTGTAGGTGGTGCGTAGGGGAGTATTTTGATATAGGACACTTGGGGTCGGAAATCTAAAATAAGGGTGCCAGAACCAAATTTACCTTCTGGAATTTCGCGCCTGTAGGTAGGCAACCCAACCGGCCGGCGGTGCACACGGAGCGATCTCAGGCGGCGATGTGTGGCTGACACTTGATCAGAATTTTGTTTAAACCCACGAAATCCCGTCTGCAACGACGCGTATCAAGTGAATAAACACTATGGCAATAGTATAATAATTAGTTGGCTAGATGTAGGAAGTGCATTGAGAACAACGGTGGCCACGTTGAACACTTGTAAACGTTATTGCTTTTGACTGTCGTTTTCCCTCCTTCCCTCCCATGTCGCTTCCTCGCGCTTAACTCGCTCTGCATCGCTCCGCGCGAAACGTCGGTCGGTTGGGTTGCCTACATACAGGCGTGAAATTCCAGAAGATAAATTTGGTTCTGGCGCCCTTACTTTAGATTTCCGACCCCAAGTGTCCTATATCAAAATACTCCCCTAGGCACCCCCTATACGCTCCCAAACGGTGGCAGGTACTATAGGAATCACCCTGTATAATGTGGCCCGCAGAATCCATAATTTCAAACAGTTCCAATATTGGGCTACTAGTTCAAAAGTTACAGCCATTTGATTTTTTTTTCGAAATTGGTTTCAGGTCTATAACTTTTGATTGAGAGGTCTAATCGAAAAAGTACGATTTGTTTTTGATTCTACGCACCAAAATTAATAAGAAAAAGTGTTTTTGGTGCATCAGATTTTTGGTAAAAAAGGAAGGTTATACACTGCCTTTTCTTGAGCCCCGAAAAAAAATTGTCTCAAATCGACCCTGAAAAAAATATTTCTTATAGAATGTGGCCTGTAGAATCCATAATTTCAAACAGTTCCAAGATTGGGCTACTAGTTCAAAAGTTACAGACCTTTGAATTTTTTTTCGAAATTGGTTTCTAGTCTATAACTTTTGATTGAGAAGTCTAATCGAAAAAGTACGAATTGTTTTGGATTCTAAGCCCCAAAATTAATAAGAAAAAGTGTTTTCCCGAGAAATTTTGGTGAAGTCTATTTTTGATAAAAAAGGAAGGTTATACACTGCCTTTTTTTGAGCCCCTAAAAAAAAATTGTCTGAGATCGATCCAGAAAAAAAATTTTCTTATAGAATGTGGCCTGTAGAATCTATAATTTCAAACAGTTCCAAGATTGGGCTACTCGTTCAAAAGTTACAGCCCTTTGAATTTTTTTTCGAAATTGGTTTTTAGTCTATAACTTTTGATTGAGAAGTCTAATCGAAAAAGTACGAATTGTTTTGGATTCTACGCCCCAAAATTAATAAGAAAAAGTGTTTTCCCGAGAAATTTTGGTGCAGTCGATTTTTGATAAAAAAGGAAGGTTATACACTGCCTTTTTTTGAGCCCCGAAAAAAAAATTCTCAGTTCGATCCGAAAAAAAATATGCGTTTCATTAACAAAGTAAACAGAGTCGTCCACTTGGTCGACAAATTCCTCAGTCCCGCAAATCCCGCGGGATCCTAATCCATTTATGTATCCCGCAAAAATGCTGCGGGATCCCGGTATTTCGGGATCCCGCGATCCCGGTATTGCATTCCCTACACCTGCCTGAAGAATGGTCACATTGCTCGGAACTGTAATAGGCCTCTTAGGAGGCACTGCTTTAGCTGTGGTAATCTTGATGTTACAGCTCGTACGTGCTCCCGCTGCCGATTCAGGTCGAAAAACGATTTCGAGACTTATTTTTGAGCCACTAGTATAGTGTCACAGTCATGTTAAAATAAGGCAAATATATTCGTAGTTTTTCTTTTGGTAAGGTACCAACCCCCGGATTTAGCGGAACAGTTATTGCAAACAAACAGCCTCGGATTATCAGTAGTATATGAGGATGGCATAAATTCAAAACATTTCACTTATAACCAACTTATAACCATTATGTGAAGACGCACTGTTTTACCATGTGCTCGGTCACACGGCACATACTGATTACTTAAACACTTAGTAATCTAACTGTGCTTCGCTAACTAACACGCCACAAAACAACTCTAATCTTTGCGCTAACATGAAAGACGAAATTGACGCAAACCGGCGTACTCGCGGAGGGTAGGTAATTAATCGATTTCTCGGCCCAAGAATTTTTTTTTGCCCGGCCCGCCATTTGTCAGTTAGCTGTATAAACACACGCAAAAAAAAATTGTATAACGAAACTAATTTGGCTGACGTTAATTAAACGTCAGGGCTGATCATTAATTTCGACAAACGACTTAGGAACGGAGTGCGAATAGTTGCGTCTAATTCAATAGCAATAATGAATCTAATTGATCCATTAGTTCGGTTAAGCTAAATTCCCTCTTGGAGTTCGTGACGTTCAATTTGGGATATTATTAATGCGTCATTGTTTTAAATCGATATAGGTAACTTTTCCCCCCCAGTTCGGATCCCGTATGCCTTGCTATCCTATTATGACAGGTGGATATACCGAGTTTAAAACAGTTTGCAGTGTTAATTAATTTTCTCTTTGTGTTTACCTTACAATTAATATCTCGGACCTTTATCCACGTTTCATGTGAGAAACCCTCCCGAAAATACAATTTCTTTCCGCCATTCCGAGTCATTCTGTTCGTGGTGCACCTGCAATTAACAGTAATCCTCTTCAAGGAACTGTACATTTTTCTCAGATAAACATTTACAGTAAAAAAATTATTTCAAGTTTTTAACGGGGTCTCTTGCGAAATTGAGTTGCGAAACTTTTATATCGATACGTGTGTTGGTAGGGTTACGTCATGTTAACGCTTTATTCCGCAAAAATGGCCTTCCACGGCAGATTAATTTAAGCGTGTATTATTAAACGGACTCGCGCTGTTTTGGTCAGCCTCATTATAATGCCTAATCTTGCTATGTTGAATATTAGGTTGTATATATAAAGGATAAATTTTACCCCTATAAGCTTCCTTTTGTTCGACGGAAGGTTTCGGTACTAATACATTTTCGAGTTTCGTGCATTAAAATTAGGATCAAGTGGATTTCGAAGCTTTTGTTATTTGTTGGGGAGACGCTCTTTATTAGTTTCTTGCAATAACAAAACCGCGAGGAGCGGCTTTTTAATAAAACAACTATTGACCGGATAAATCCGGGGGTTGATTCAACTGTGCTAGTACATTACCCTCTTGCCTAGAGAATTACGAATACAATTGTCATCATGACTGTGACGCTATGCTAGTGGGTCAAAGAAAAGTATCAAACTAGAACCATGGAAGCGGCATCTGCAACTTGTTGAACCCATGGGCGAACATTACCCGACTAAGTCCTTAGGTGGGGGTTAGCAAGGTGGTACCGTTTTGTATTTCCGATCAAAATGATAATTGGAGCTGACTGATATCTGTTTATTCATAAACGAAATCGCCTCCGAAACATGTAATGCAAGACGATGGTAGTGGCTAAGCTCACCCACAACCAAAGTCGAACAATTTCCGTATAAGTTTGTAGCGTCTAAATAGTCAACTATTAACTTAACCTCCAGTTAATGGAGGCATCCCAACGAGATAAATAGCGACGAAATTAAATTCTTCCCGCACCTCGAAATGTAAACCTCGCCTCATACATGCTGAAAATCGAGTTTAATTATTTCCTTTCCAGCAAAGCACTCTGATCATCTAACAAATTAAAACTTGTACGGATACAACGATCGTGAAATATTACCGATCGCACAAATTTGAATTTCCAAGGTAGAAATGGTGAAATCTAAACGTGAGATTTATTCTAAACTTTCAAATAAAAGTATTCCAAACGTAAAATTGGTTTCAATTTCGCGTTAGAGTTTGACGTTTTGAGTTGAGTTGGAAATTAAAGATCGAAAATAATAGATAAGCGCGTTTAATATTCGAAAAGAGTACCGGTTGTAAACGTTACCTTTGGCTATAATCATAATCCGCAAAATATTGCGCCCTGCTCGCCTTCTTTCGGCGCGCTTTATGCCCAGATCACACACACTTCTCCACTATAAATGTCTAGCACTAACCAATTCAATTACAGCAACTAAACTAAGGAGTCTAGATTCACAGGCGAATTTTTATTCTAAGCCCTATGGTCGGAGAAAAAAAAGGGTCGACCGTGCTACCAGGATGATTACGTGAAGCGTGGTCGTTCGAAATGCGAAAATCTCCGGTTCGCTGATACGTTTGTCGCAAACTGAGCTGGATTTATCCAGGGGAAGCCCGGCAAAAGTCGCGCTCGCGCATACCTCACGAAATATTGGCACGCTGTTCATTACCGCGATAATTGCCGGAGTTGAGAATTGTTGCGTTTTTTTTGCAGTTTCATCGCCGAAAACGTTACGATTCCCAACAATCAACCCCCGAGGGAAGTCTATACACTTCGCAAATGAAATTCATCGACGGAAGGTGAAAAATGTGCTGACAATTTAAACGAAGACAATGAAGCGCGTTATCTGTGCGGTTTTTTAACATTTCATATTCGCAATTCAGGCGTGGGTAACGTTTCGCGCATTAAAAAAAAAACCGAACACAAAACTCATCATTTTTAATCAAACTGATTCGTATCGCGACGACAACGACAAAAAAGGCAGTCGACGTTATTAATGGCGTTCGTCAATATTGTACTTCAAAGGAAGAATGTAACGCGAAATGCTTTTCAATTAGTAGCATAAGCAAAATGGGGCGCTAAAATATTTCTAGATACATTTTGTCGTAATAATTATTAGTAATTGACTATTGATTTAAACGCGAAGATACGGCGAGACTTCGCAGCACAATTCACTTTTAAGCGAACTGACAGCATTGTAGTCAATAAAGGAGTACCGCAGGGTTCTATGTCTTGACCTTCTCTACATCCGCATCCGCTACTTTCCTCTGAAACCTGGGGCTAAATGTTGAACATTAACTGTCATGGCTGCATCAGGACCCTCCATGGAATAGTGCTACGGAAAACTGGCGCATGTGTTATTGGAAACAGTGCCCTTAAGATCCTTTAAACTTTAATCATTAGAGACCCCCTCTTGAAACCTTAGGTTTTTACGGGTTTATAAAAACATTCAAATCATTTAAAGATCGTCAATGGTTTCCAAAGGTTCTACAGGAGTGAACACTTTCTGCTCTGCCAAAATCTAGAGAGGCATCGGAGCGCCATCGGGTAGATAAGGAACGAAAGCGGACGTGATGCGTTTTTACACGGAAATATGATGTGCTTTTTCGAGAATGCTCCGTGACTTTTCCAGAAACTTTTTGTTTATCTGTACAACGAAATTGAATTGTTTAATTGTGATGTTGGTTTAAGCGCATGATAAAGATGGCCGTGATTCGTTGATAGAAAGCTTTTTTGTAGACAGTAGTTAATGAGAAAGTATAGCAGGGATCTTTACGGGGAAATATTCGTAACACATTCGGTTGTGGGCAACGAGATAGTACGTGTTCAAGATATTTAGTTCTTTTGAGCACTGAACGCGAGATTGGTTCGGGTTTTTTGGGTTACCAGAGCAAACATTACGTAACAAAGAAAACGTCGCTCGGTTCTAGAGAGGTCCGGACGTATAAAAGGGCCAGTGGTGATTGCGAGTATTTTCGTTCTTATTGGAACGTAAAATTTAGCGACGCGTGTTCCGTCAGTTACAGTGAAAAAATAAAAAACTGAGAAGATAATTAATTTTAACGTGTCAGTTTCATACACGGATTAACGCGAAAGTAATAAACACTTAACATCAAGTAAACCGCGTTCCGTGTCCTTAAAACGGCCGGACGCGGTCAAGCGCAAACCATTTAAGCGAGCCAGTATCTTTTCGTTATCACAGCTATTGTTGAAAAGTTCAGTGTAGTTGTTCTGTCAAACCGAAATGAGAGATGAACTCGTAGTCGTAAAAAGTGCAAAAATCTTACACAGTGAAGATTTCTCCTGTTTGGGATAATGTATCGATCTCTGGTAAAGCTTATTAGCACCAAAGCTTCCTATTAATAAAATTGTGACTTGCCCGTAACCCTTAAACGCCAAGATTTACAGAAAAAAGACTACGCCCATAGAAAGTTTGCATCATTTGAAAGTTCAACGAAGTTTATCCCACGGCAAAGTTCCACATTGAGGTTCGTTGTCTTCCTTAGTCAATGTCGCTGTAAGTAGAGTTATATCCAGCCTAATTTTGTTCCAACGTCGCCGTAGTTCCTTACTGGGTTTATACAGCTTCAGTCTTGCTTATGTCAAGGTGCGTCTTTGTTGTAATGGATTAATTATAGAGATAAAGGTTCGTCAACATTGGTTCCACTTCGATCACGTAATGAATACGTATACTACCACACACATTCCGCTACCACGAAACATGCAACGTCATTGGCTAGAGGTTACGTATCACCCAATTAGTGATGTTAAATTACACGTTTTTTTTATGTAATTTATGTAACTTACCATTTTTTTTTAAACAGTAATTTTACAGTAAAATTACCAGTAATTTATGTTTTTTGTTTTTTTTTCAATATTGTATAAACCTTTTTGAATTTTGTGTCTTTGAAAATAAAAACACTTGTTAAATTATATATTTTGGTGTATTAAATAAAATACCCAAGCAGTAGGTATTTCGCCATCACGCGTCGTTTGGAGGAAGAAGCTCCAGATCGCGAATTAGAAGCTGTATCATCTTCATTAAACCAAACTAAATTCAACGGTTCGTAGTACCGTTGATGGTCTGTGGTAGTACCGATCAAAATGTATCAAATAGGTATTACATTATGTAACTTAACAAAAATTACGGTTTTTTAAATTAAAAACGTAAGTTTCATAAAAGACATAAATTACATAAAAAACCGGCTTCTTGTAAGTTACGCGTAATATAACCGTTTTTTATGAAACTTACAAATCGTTATTTTACAATCCACATCACTACTAGAAACCAATTTCGAAAAAAAATTCAAAGGGCTGTAACGTTTGAACTAGTAGCCCAATCTTGGAACTATTTAAAATTATGGATTCTACAGGCCACATTCTATAAGAAAATTTTTTTTCCTGGATCGATCTGAGACAATTTTTTTTCGGGCCTCAAAAAAAAGCAGTGTATAACCTTTCTTTTTTACCAAAAATCGACTACACCAAAATTTCTCGGGAAAACACTTTTTCTTATTAATTTTGGGGCGTAGAATCTAAAACAATTCGTACTTTTTCGATTAGACTTCTCTATCAAAAGTTATAGACTAGAAACCAATTTTGAAAGAAAATTCAAAGGGCTATAACTTTTGAATTAGTAGCCCAATGTTGGAACTGTTTGAAATTATGGATTCTACAGGCCCCATTCTATAAGAAAATTTTTTTCCCGGGTCGATCTGAGACAATTTTTTTTTCGGGGCTCAAAAAAAGGCAGTGTATAACCTTCCTTTTTTACCAAAAATCGACTACAACAAAATTTCTCGGGAAAACACTTTTTCTTATTAATTTGGGTGCGTAGAATCCAAATCAATTCGTACTTTTTCGATCAGACTTCTCAATCAAAAGTTATAGACCAGAAACCAATTTCGAAAAAAAACCAGGTGTCAAATTCTTGACAGAATAGCTTCCTAGCTGAAACCAAAAATTGCCAACATATGTTTTTTTACGCATGCATTTTGTTTGCTTTTATTAGAGGGACCTACCATCCAAATTTCGTTAAAATTGCTCCATAAATAAGAAAGTTGGATGTTGCACATGCGCAACACTATTTTTTGCGCATGCATTTTGTTTTCTTTTATTAGGAGGACCCACCATCCAAATTTCGTTTTAATTGTTCCATAAATAAGAAAATTGCATTTCTGCGCATGCGCAACACGATTTTTGCGCATGAATTTTGTTTGCTTTTATTAAAAGGACTTACCATAGAAATTTCGTTTAAATTGCTTCAGAAACAAGATCGTTGCGTTTTGCACATATGCAACACAATTTTTTGACTTTGACAATTTTTCCCCCCGTTTTTTGATAATATAACCCGGCCCAATTTTTTGTAGGTTGTACACAGGAAAATAAGGTCTTCCAAATAATAGAATAAAAATTTTAGGTTGCTATTTGAAAAAAAAAGTTCAATGCCGTTACGGCGCCCCAAAATTTTTTTTCAAAAATCCGGCCCGTTATTTTTCTGTTCGGTATGCCTAACACATATATACAAAATTTCAACAAAATCCGTCGAGCCGTTTTCTCAGAAAATTGCCAACAAACGTACGTACGTACATACAGACGGAAAAAAATTTTATTCTTTAAAAGTTTCTTAAAATGGTCTAAAACGTCGACATTTGATGAAATTTTGAAATGTTCAAAAAACGGCTATCGCAATAGCTACCTAGCACATGCTAGGAAGCTAATTAAAAGGGCTGTAACTTTTGAACTAGTAGCCCAATCTTGGAACTGTTGGAAATTATGGATTGTTCAGGCCACATTCTATAAGAAAATTTTTTTCCGGATCGATTTGGGACAATTTTTTTTTCGGGGCTCAAAAAAAGGCAGTGTATAACCTTCCCTTTTCACCAAAAATCGACTACACCAAAATTTCTCGGGAAAACACTTTTTCTTATTAATTTGGGTGCGTAGAATCCAAATCAATTCGTACTTTTTTGATCAGACTTACCAATCAAAGGTTATAGACTAGAAACCTTTTCTTCGTGTAGTTCACACGATAAAATTATAATCTTTTATGGTACTACGAGCTTGCAATTAACCATTTTATACACTCTGCCTCCGTAATTGTACTAGAGCTCGCCTGAAATCATGCGCCGTAACCGATCGGAACCTGTCAGGCTGCCTCTCACCAGGAGGTACTCCTGTGCACAGGTCATGATGGTTAACTCAGCTGACGTCAGCTCTTGGTCGGTCACCATATACACCCATGCTCGTTCCCCTTTCTATTAGGAACCCGTCTGTAAACCACACCAACCCCCAGATTTGAGGAACGGGCAATCCGAGTTCATCAACTGCTCCTCGTCCCGGAGCCCCGGCCCTTTGCTTCTTGCGAGGAGGGGATCGGATCTGAGAAGAAATGAATAGCATGTATTAAGAAAGATGGCGAATCTACAGATAAGTAATAAGTGTGTATAGGGTACGAATTCAGGAAGAAAGTTAAACCATGAGGATTTTAGGGATCGCAGTACATGGAGATTCTTTTCTTCTTTTCTTCTGTTCTTCTTTTCTTCTTTACTTCTTTTCTTCTTTTCTTCTTTTCTTCTTTTCTTCTTTTCTTCTTTTCTTCTTTTCTTCTTTTCTTCTTTTCTTCTTTTCTTCTTTTCTTCTTTTCTTCTTTTCTTGTTTTCTTCTTTTCTTCTTTTCTTGTTTTCTTCTTTTCTTCTTTTCTTTCTTTCTCTTCTTTTCTTCTTTTCTTCTTTTCTTCTTTTCTTCTTTTCTTCTTTTCTTCTTTTCTTCTTTTCTTCTTTTCTTCTTTTCTTCTTTTCTTCTTTTCTTCTTTTCTTTTTGTATAAGCGTTGGTAGAGTTAGGGTTGCATATCCTCAATCCCGCCGCATAAACGGCCAACTGGCTCAGGATTAAACAAGAAAATACAATCTTGAGGTCTGTCACAGCGGTAGTTCTGAGCACTTCATCTTCGTTCCTCATTGCACTTACCAAGGTTGAGCGGCGCCCAATTTCTACCTAAACTCTCCCAATATGAAATTTATGGAATGCGAGTGCAGTAAAAAAGAGTAAAGACCAATCCAGGAACCACAAGAAATACTGGTTTATTCAAGGAAGCGGCTAAAATAAAGATTCTCTCCACAATTGGGATAGCTTAACACACAAAGGTACAAAATACTCCCCCAAACACCCAAAATTATATCTTACGTTAATTACGTTTACTATACAATTGAAATTGCATAAATTATACGTCGACACCCAGAAGTGAGCTCAGTTCTCGCACCCAAAACTTCGAAATAATCAGAAGAAAGCTTCCTAAGCCGCAGAGCTCGGTATATAATTAGTAATTGACTAATGCCTGAAGGGCCTCGCTCTACTCGTAATCTGCTTGTATAACAGGTACGGTTCTTAATCGGCCAACCTCTCCAGAGGGCGGTGGACTCCAAAAACGTTCACTCGATTATAACGTATAATGGCCGCCCGTTATCAGCAGGTGGGAAATATGTCACCAAAGCTCAAGTTGAATCAAATTTGAGTTTGGGCTAAAATTAAAAAGTAAAAAGTCGAGCCGAAACTTGAACCTTAAAGGAAATCAATGGTTATTCCTCTCTTCGTAGATACCTTAAAACGTACAGAGAGATAATATTGTAGACAAAGCAGCAATGTTATTGTCGATGGAAAAATTGTCGTATGACAGATGACATCCGAAGGATAAGACAGAAAAACGCAATTATATCCTCACTACGGAGTTAAAGGTCAATCCGTTCACTACTTATTGCAGAATCCCCAATTGAAAACATTCAATTTCCAGATGAGATGGAGAAAGATGGATGATGGCAATTGAAATTCCATGCATTCTCAACTAAGGCCTCAGCTGTTGGTTTTGATGTTACTGCCCACAAAAAAAAGAGGAAAGTGGTCAATCAAAATCACCCGGTAAAATTGCGTGGTCAAAATTTCAACAACAGATGGAGCCATCTATTTAAAAGAGACGAGGATATTTCCGGTAAATATACCGTGAACACATAGAAATAAATCGTTACATTTCTTCTTTTCTCCCTGCGCACCGAATTCTCTTTGAGAGCGAATCCTCTAAAAACCGTTTTTATTGATCTCCACGTCTTTGAAGGGATCTTTTCTGGACCTACATTCTCTTTGGAGCAAATTAGTATCGAGCCGGTATTTCGGTCTCACGAATTTCTCTAGGAACTAACTCTTCTTCGGTAAAAAAAAAGTCGAAATCTTCCGAGGGGAATTTTACGGTAGTAAGTTTAGATAGCCAAACTCGACGTGAATTGGGTACATTGGAATTCATTCATATGGGGCGAATTTTCTTAATTTTTTTTTTAAGGAGATCTTTTATTCTTTTTTAGTGCAGCTCCTTGGGGAGCTTGTATCCCTTCTATGCGAATTTTCCTTACGGGAGCCGAGATCTTGAGACGAATTTTCAGCAGTAAGCAATTTATCTTAGCGAATGCTTCCTTAACAGCAATCCTATGAAGTTGAACTTTTATATTCTGTTTGAGAGACGAACCTTCTTTGGGGACATGGGGACGCATCCTCTAGGAGCCGGTATCTTGGTGGAGTCCTCCGAAGGGAAGTATCTTTGGGGCAAATCTTCCAGAGGCGAACACCCTGGGGGAAATTCTCAGTGGTATATAATTTATCGTGGCGGGTGTTTTCTTGGTTTCCATCTTTTGAATGTGACCTTTTCCATTTTCCAATCTTCCTGAGGGAAACATTTCGGGGACGATATTCCAGAGGCAAATTCTTCTAGGAAGCCAATTGTCTTGGCGAATGTTTTCAGAGTTTCTATCCTTCGGAGTCGAGCTCTACTTCTCCAAATCCAATTCTTCAGTGAATCATTCTCTGGTGATTACTATTTTGGAGCGGATCTTGCGGAGAGACCGGCAAAAAACCGAAACGAAACACGTGACAGACTTTGAAGAACTTGAAATCTGGGGTTTATTAAAATCATTGGGTTTTCCAGAGATCGTGTCTTAAGGGGGTAAGGAATCGTGAAGCGCTGTTCGGATCTGTCTGTCTCTATTGTTTTCTGATAATAATAATAATACTCTTGTCGACATAATTTTTACCATAACTAACAATAATGTTAATCAGCTGTTTTGTTTACTGTAAATTCAGTGTAAGAGCACCATTGCAGGCTCCTCGGTATTACGCACTGAAAAATGCGACTTTTAACAGAACTATTATATTATCCGAATAGCGCAAACGGCTGACAAAATAGAGCAAAATAAACAAACTCTATAATCAACGTAACTACCGCTGCAAACGTAGCCATCATTAGCGAACTACAACTCTTCATATGCAAATCGGCAACTTCGAAGTTCCTCTGGTCAAGGTTCAAGCTTTGAAAGGCAATATTAAGCGAATTTTCCCTTACGTTCCCCCAATTAGTCGTGTAAATCGGAAGCGAACTAAGAAACTCGGGGTGAAGTTGGAAACACGGCTTATAGTGTAACACTCCATTAGTAAATAATTAGGGGCGGTCACAGCGTATGGATTGAGTTACGGTATAAAGTCAAATAATAACTTACCGTAGGGATTATTATTCCCCTTAAATTATGCGATTAGAAACAATTCCGACCCCCCTAAAAGTTACTCGATATTTATTTTCGCAAGGAATTAGGGTTTCCTGCTTAAACTTTTGCTTTAGATTCGCCTTAGGACAAACTCCTTGTTTGTGTATTTTCGTGGTTGGAATTGTGTACAAACACCCCAAAGTATTTTCAACAGTTTCAGTACGGCGATGCATCTCAAGTTACCTTTCAGGGCCGCAACGCGCGCGCAGCGCTCACCCTGGTCGATTATGAGGGCGATTTTCGAAATTTATTGTTTAATAGAAAGGAGTATATAATCCGGAAAATGGCGCCTTTTCGACAGATGTTAAAATTTGATATCGCCACGTTCGCTTAGCTTCGTACTAACATTTGTACTAAAATGTTCGACATATTGAAATAAATTTTTCATTGCAGCTAAAAGCGCTTTCGCAGGAAAAGGGGAAATTGCCGAAAATATCCGCAAATGTGCTTCGTTAAGCAATGAGATTATTACATTCTTTTACGCACATATCGAAATCCATTTCTGTCGCTCAACATGCGAATTTGTTATTTATGCGTTTGCTCCAAAGGAAAATTCGGTTGCAGGAACATTTCCTCTCGAAGCGTAATTCACCCCCAAACAAAATTCGAATTGCAGGAGTACTGGCCCAAAAAAAGAACACTCCCCTAAAGAATCCGTCCCCGAAGAAGTCCTCGCAGGACTACTGACTCGCCGGGGAATGGATCCAAAAGAAATTGAAAAGCTCGACCTCCATGGATAAAGGTTAAGAAAAGCATTTGCAAAGATAAATTAATTACCCCCTAAAATTCGGCTCCACAAGATTCGCTCAAAAATATTCCGCCAAGATTCTTCCTCAAAGAACATTTACTTAGGAAGGAAATTGCTGCAAAAATGAATGTAACTTGAAAAAAATCTTCCTTTTTTCGTTTGTGAGTTGTAACAGAGCGCATTTCCTTTGAAAAACAGCTGAGGGCTTAGTGAAAACTACAGCACACTTAGAATGCAGGGGTTGTACATTTCGTAATACACCGAACATTTTTATTTCGTTGAGTGATTATGTTTAAATAATGTATAAACAACCCCCAAACTGCTCTTGAATAATAAATTTCTGTATGGTTTAAGATTGCCAAATATTTCAAGTCATTAAAACTATAACCTACAGCATACTTAGAATGCAGGGGTTGTAACTTTCGTAATACACCGAACATTTTTATTTCGTTGAGTGATTATGTTTAAATAATGTATAAACAACACCCAAACTGCCCTAGAGTAATAAATTTCTGTATGGTTTAAGATTGCCAAATATTTTAAGTAATTAAAACTATAACTTACAGGAAAACTCATGGAATTTTAATTGCCGCCATCCATATTTTATTATTCTTTGGCAATTGGTTTAATTTAATTGGGGGATTCGGCAGTATTGGACCTTTAACTCCGATATAGAAAGGATATAATTGTGTTTTTGCTTCTTCCTCGTAAATACTTAAACTACCATAATCATGTACAGGGTGTAAATCGAAAAGTGGAACATAGGCGTTTAACATGGGAAATTAATTTTAATTAATTATAAAGATTCTGTTTTCACGAGTTTTTAGTCTAAGTATCCATGGACTATGTTCTTCTTTTATCATAGTCCTGGAGAGGTTGGTCGATTTCAATATCGTGCCTGTCATAGAAGCTTACTACGTGTAAACCGAGGCCTTTCAGGCATTAGTCAATTAATTACATACCGAGTTCTGTGGCTTGGGAAGTATTTTTTTGTTTGCAGGTTGTGAATCCGAGAATTGAACTTGGGGTGGCCATCTAATTTAAGTTAAGGTAACCTTTGCGTTTCTTATGTTTTACTTGTATTTGGCCTAACGTTCCGTTGAATGTACTCTGCTTTCAGTAACTGACTGAATGCGCCCTTAGTGGGTTTTGCATTATTGGTACAATTTAGTTTGCAGAAATGACCACTTTTACGTTTGTAGTGGGAATGACAGGTTCATCTTTGCGAAAAATGATATATTGAATTGGAAAATCCAGAGTCATCACGCTACCGTTCTTTAAATTAATTATCTAAACGTCGCAACGCGAATAAGCTTTGGCTAGCCTTAATCTAGGTAAGAATATTGCCATACTGCTTCGAGTTGTCGAAGTTTGCGTCTGCCGTTTAAGAAAACAGAAATGTGGTAAAATTATTTAAATGTAAACGTGCCTTTGTTGTTAATGACTCCACATTGATTACATTTTACATAACTGTATGCCTTAGTTGTATTGTTGCATGTATTTACTGTAACGGGTGTTCCGCTTGTGGACCTACTGTTCCTGTGTGTTACTCGATAAAGATTTATTGCATTAATCGGTTCTATTACAAAGCGTAGCTTTGTTCTCTCGAAACGAGGTATTACAGGAACCGTTGTTCTGGTACCTTAGTGTTATAATATTGATATCACTTAGACACGGAATTGGGTACTTTAATTGAAATTAAATAATTATATATTAGCTAATGCTGATTACTCAGACAAGAAGCCAGAACCCCCTAGTGCCGGAGATTTGCAAACTCGTATGGCCCTTCATTTTTATTTTATTTTCAGTTTCATTTTGGCCGGATTTTTTGCCTGTCTAGCGCACACTCTGTACGGGTTTGCATTCGCACTGGAGTGTTTCACTGGTGGACCTACTCTTTCCTGGTCAATCCCGTTTCCTATCCCTCAATAATCGCTACAACGTGCAAATTTGTGTCCGGAATATCAATTTCTTTGTGGAAATTTGTTTTATTTAATCTAGTAATCAATTTAATCGAACATTCTTGGTTGGAGTTTTGGTAAACTGGGAGATTTTAATTGTAAAGACAACTTATTAAGATTTGAGTGCGACGTCTTACAATTTTCAACATTTGTGTATGACACTATCCTATTTTGCCATTTATTAGTGACAATAAACCAGCATTTTTTAGATATGTATATCGAAAGAAATCAAATCATTGTTTATTTTTCCTTTGGAGTATCGATGTCCAAATATTTATTTCACCTTACCATCCCAGTCTA
>NW_022170878.1:2065313-2093663 GCF_008802855.1 Photinus pyralis | reverse complement strand
AAAAAATTGTCTCAGATCGATCCGGAAAAAATTTTCTTATAGAATGTGGCCTGTAGAATCCATAATTTCAAACAGTTCCAAGATTGGGCTACTAGTTCAAAAGTTACAGCCTTTTGAATTTTTTTTCGAAATTGGTTTCTAGTCTATAACTTTTGATTGAGAAGTCTAATCGAAAAAGTACGAATTGTTTTGGATTCTAAGCCCCAAAATTAATAAGAAAAAGTGTTTTCCCGAGAAATTTTGGTGAAGTCTATTTTTGATAAAAAAGGAAGGTTATACGTACTGCCTTTTTTTGAGCCCCTAAAAAAAATTGTCTGAGATCGATCCAGAAAAAAAATTTTCTTATAGAATGTGGCCTGTAGAATCTATAATTTCAAACAGTTCCAAGATTGGGCTACTCGTTCAAAAGTTACAGCCCTTTGAATTTTTTTTCGAAATTGGTTTCTAAGTCTATAACTTTTGATTGAGAAGTCTGATCGAAAAAGTACGAATTGTTTTGGATTCTACGCACCAAAATTAATCAGAAAAAGTGTTTTCCCGAGAAATTTTGGTGCAGTCGATTTTTGGTAAAAAAGGAAGGTTATACACTGCCTTTTTTTGAGCCCCGAAAAAAAAATTGTCTCATATCAATCCGGAAAAAAAATTTTCTTATAAAATGTGGCCTGTAGAATCCATAATTTCATACAGTTCCAAGATTGGGCTACTAGTTCAAAAGTTACAGACCTTTGAATTTTTTTTCGAAATTGGTTTCTAGTCTATAACCTTTGATTGAGAAGTCTAATCGAAAAAGTACGATTTGTTTTGGATTCTACGCCCCAAAATTAATAAGAAAAAGTGTTTTCCCGGGAAATTTTGGTGCATCAGATTTTTGGTAAAAAAGGAAGGTTATGCACTGCCTTTTCTTGAGCCCTGAAAAAAAAAAATCTCAAATCGACCCTGAAAAAAAAATTTCTTATAGAATGTGGCCTGTAGAATCCATAATTTCAAACAGTTCCAAGATTGGGCTACTAGTTCAAAAGTTACAGCCCTTTGAATTTTCTTTCGAAATTGTTTCTAGTCTATAACTTTTGATTGAGAAGTCTGATCGAAAAAGTACGAATTGTTTTGAATTCTACGCACCAAAATTAATAAGAAAAAGTGTTTTCCCGAGAAATTTTGGTGCAGTCGATTTTTGATAAAAAAGGAAGGTTATACACTGCCTTTTTTTGAGCCCCGAAAAAAAAATTCTCAGTTCGATCCGAAAAAAAATATGCGTTTCATTAACAAAGTAAACAGAGTCGTCCACTTGGTCGACAAATTCCTCAGTCCCGCAAATCCCGCGGGATCCTAATCCATTTATGTATCCCGCAAAAATGCTGCGGGATCCCGGTATTTCGGGATCCCGCGATCCCGGTATTGCATTCCCTACACCTGCCTGAAGAATGGTCACATTGCTCGGAACTGTAATAGGCCTCTTAGGAGGCACTGCTTTAGCTGTGGTAATCTTGATGTTACAGCTCGTACGTGCTCCCGCTGCCGATTCAGGTCGAAAAACGATTTCGAGACTTATTTTTGAGCCACTAGTATAGTGTCACAGTCATGTTAAAATAAGGCAAATATATTCGTAGTTTTTCTTTTGGTAAGGTACCAACCCCCGGATTTAGCGGAACAGTTATTGCAAACAAACAGCCTCGGATTATCAGTAGTATATGAGGATGGCATAAATTCAAAACATTTCACTTATAACCAACTTATAACCATTATGTGAAGACGCACTGTTTTACCATGTGCTCGGTCACACGGCACATACTGATTACTTAAACACTTAGTAATCTAACTGTGCTTCGCTAACTAACACGCCACAAAACAACTCTAATCTTTGCGCTAACATGAAAGACGAAATTGACGCAAACCGGCGTACTCGCGGAGGGTAGGTAATTAATCGATTTCTCGGCCCAAGAATTTTTTTTTGCCCGGCCCGCCATTTGTCAGTTAGCTGTATAAACACACGCAAAAAAAAATTGTATAACGAAACTAATTTGGCTGACGTTAATTAAACGTCAGGGCTGATCATTAATTTCGACAAACGACTTAGGAACGGAGTGCGAATAGTTGCGTCTAATTCAATAGCAATAATGAATCTAATTGATCCATTAGTTCGGTTAAGCTAAATTCCCTCTTGGAGTTCGTGACGTTCAATTTGGGATATTATTAATGCGTCATTGTTTTAAATCGATATAGGTAACTTTTCCCCCCCAGTTCGGATCCCGTATGCCTTGCTATCCTATTATGACAGGTGGATATACCGAGTTTAAAACAGTTTGCAGTGTTAATTAATTTTCTCTTTGTGTTTACCTTACAATTAATATCTCGGACCTTTATCCACGTTTCATGTGAGAAACCCTCCCGAAAATACAATTTCTTTCCGCCATTCCGAGTCATTCTGTTCGTGGTGCACCTGCAATTAACAGTAATCCTCTTCAAGGAACTGTACATTTTTCTCAGATAAACATTTACAGTAAAAAAATTATTTCAAGTTTTTAACGGGGTCTCTTGCGAAATTGAGTTGCGAAACTTTTATATCGATACGTGTGTTGGTAGGGTTACGTCATGTTAACGCTTTATTCCGCAAAAATGGCCTTCCACGGCAGATTAATTTAAGCGTGTATTATTAAACGGACTCGCGCTGTTTTGGTCAGCCTCATTATAATGCCTAATCTTGCTATGTTGAATATTAGGTTGTATATATAAAGGATAAATTTTACCCCTATAAGCTTCCTTTTGTTCGACGGAAGGTTTCGGTACTAATACATTTTCGAGTTTCGTGCATTAAAATTAGGATCAAGTGGATTTCGAAGCTTTTGTTATTTGTTGGGGAGACGCTCTTTATTAGTTTCTTGCAATAACAAAACCGCGAGGAGCGGCTTTTTAATAAAACAACTATTGACCGGATAAATCCGGGGGTTGATTCAACTGTGCTAGTACATTACCCTCTTGCCTAGAGAATTACGAATACAATTGTCATCATGACTGTGACGCTATGCTAGTGGGTCAAAGAAAAGTATCAAACTAGAACCATGGAAGCGGCATCTGCAACTTGTTGAACCCATGGGCGAACATTACCCGACTAAGTCCTTAGGTGGGGGTTAGCAAGGTGGTACCGTTTTGTATTTCCGATCAAAATGATAATTGGAGCTGACTGATATCTGTTTATTCATAAACGAAATCGCCTCCGAAACATGTAATGCAAGACGATGGTAGTGGCTAAGCTCACCCACAACCAAAGTCGAACAATTTCCGTATAAGTTTGTAGCGTCTAAATAGTCAACTATTAACTTAACCTCCAGTTAATGGAGGCATCCCAACGAGATAAATAGCGACGAAATTAAATTCTTCCCGCACCTCGAAATGTAAACCTCGCCTCATACATGCTGAAAATCGAGTTTAATTATTTCCTTTCCAGCAAAGCACTCTGATCATCTAACAAATTAAAACTTGTACGGATACAACGATCGTGAAATATTACCGATCGCACAAATTTGAATTTCCAAGGTAGAAATGGTGAAATCTAAACGTGAGATTTATTCTAAACTTTCAAATAAAAGTATTCCAAACGTAAAATTGGTTTCAATTTCGCGTTAGAGTTTGACGTTTTGAGTTGAGTTGGAAATTAAAGATCGAAAATAATAGATAAGCGCGTTTAATATTCGAAAAGAGTACCGGTTGTAAACGTTACCTTTGGCTATAATCATAATCCGCAAAATATTGCGCCCTGCTCGCCTTCTTTCGGCGCGCTTTATGCCCAGATCACACACACTTCTCCACTATAAATGTCTAGCACTAACCAATTCAATTACAGCAACTAAACTAAGGAGTCTAGATTCACAGGCGAATTTTTATTCTAAGCCCTATGGTCGGAGAAAAAAAAGGGTCGACCGTGCTACCAGGATGATTACGTGAAGCGTGGTCGTTCGAAATGCGAAAATCTCCGGTTCGCTGATACGTTTGTCGCAAACTGAGCTGGATTTATCCAGGGGAAGCCCGGCAAAAGTCGCGCTCGCGCATACCTCACGAAATATTGGCACGCTGTTCATTACCGCGATAATTGCCGGAGTTGAGAATTGTTGCGTTTTTTTTGCAGTTTCATCGCCGAAAACGTTACGATTCCCAACAATCAACCCCCGAGGGAAGTCTATACACTTCGCAAATGAAATTCATCGACGGAAGGTGAAAAATGTGCTGACAATTTAAACGAAGACAATGAAGCGCGTTATCTGTGCGGTTTTTTAACATTTCATATTCGCAATTCAGGCGTGGGTAACGTTTCGCGCATTAAAAAAAAAACCGAACACAAAACTCATCATTTTTAATCAAACTGATTCGTATCGCGACGACAACGACAAAAAAGGCAGTCGACGTTATTAATGGCGTTCGTCAATATTGTACTTCAAAGGAAGAATGTAACGCGAAATGCTTTTCAATTAGTAGCATAAGCAAAATGGGGCGCTAAAATATTTCTAGATACATTTTGTCGTAATAATTATTAGTAATTGACTATTGATTTAAACGCGAAGATACGGCGAGACTTCGCAGCACAATTCACTTTTAAGCGAACTGACAGCATTGTAGTCAATAAAGGAGTACCGCAGGGTTCTATGTCTTGACCTTCTCTACATCCGCATCCGCTACTTTCCTCTGAAACCTGGGGCTAAATGTTGAACATTAACTGTCATGGCTGCATCAGGACCCTCCATGGAATAGTGCTACGGAAAACTGGCGCATGTGTTATTGGAAACAGTGCCCTTAAGATCCTTTAAACTTTAATCATTAGAGACCCCCTCTTGAAACCTTAGGTTTTTACGGGTTTATAAAAACATTCAAATCATTTAAAGATCGTCAATGGTTTCCAAAGGTTCTACAGGAGTGAACACTTTCTGCTCTGCCAAAATCTAGAGAGGCATCGGAGCGCCATCGGGTAGATAAGGAACGAAAGCGGACGTGATGCGTTTTTACACGGAAATATGATGTGCTTTTTCGAGAATGCTCCGTGACTTTTCCAGAAACTTTTTGTTTATCTGTACAACGAAATTGAATTGTTTAATTGTGATGTTGGTTTAAGCGCATGATAAAGATGGCCGTGATTCGTTGATAGAAAGCTTTTTTGTAGACAGTAGTTAATGAGAAAGTATAGCAGGGATCTTTACGGGGAAATATTCGTAACACATTCGGTTGTGGGCAACGAGATAGTACGTGTTCAAGATATTTAGTTCTTTTGAGCACTGAACGCGAGATTGGTTCGGGTTTTTTGGGTTACCAGAGCAAACATTACGTAACAAAGAAAACGTCGCTCGGTTCTAGAGAGGTCCGGACGTATAAAAGGGCCAGTGGTGATTGCGAGTATTTTCGTTCTTATTGGAACGTAAAATTTAGCGACGCGTGTTCCGTCAGTTACAGTGAAAAAATAAAAAACTGAGAAGATAATTAATTTTAACGTGTCAGTTTCATACACGGATTAACGCGAAAGTAATAAACACTTAACATCAAGTAAACCGCGTTCCGTGTCCTTAAAACGGCCGGACGCGGTCAAGCGCAAACCATTTAAGCGAGCCAGTATCTTTTCGTTATCACAGCTATTGTTGAAAAGTTCAGTGTAGTTGTTCTGTCAAACCGAAATGAGAGATGAACTCGTAGTCGTAAAAAGTGCAAAAATCTTACACAGTGAAGATTTCTCCTGTTTGGGATAATGTATCGATCTCTGGTAAAGCTTATTAGCACCAAAGCTTCCTATTAATAAAATTGTGACTTGCCCGTAACCCTTAAACGCCAAGATTTACAGAAAAAAGACTACGCCCATAGAAAGTTTGCATCATTTGAAAGTTCAACGAAGTTTATCCCACGGCAAAGTTCCACATTGAGGTTCGTTGTCTTCCTTAGTCAATGTCGCTGTAAGTAGAGTTATATCCAGCCTAATTTTGTTCCAACGTCGCCGTAGTTCCTTACTGGGTTTATACAGCTTCAGTCTTGCTTATGTCAAGGTGCGTCTTTGTTGTAATGGATTAATTATAGAGATAAAGGTTCGTCAACATTGGTTCCACTTCGATCACGTAATGAATACGTATACTACCACACACATTCCGCTACCACGAAACATGCAACGTCATTGGCTAGAGGTTACGTATCACCCAATTAGTGATGTTAAATTACACGTTTTTTTTATGTAATTTATGTAACTTACCATTTTTTTTTAAACAGTAATTTTACAGTAAAATTACCAGTAATTTATGTTTTTTGTTTTTTTTTCAATATTGTATAAACCTTTTTGAATTTTGTGTCTTTGAAAATAAAAACACTTGTTAAATTATATATTTTGGTGTATTAAATAAAATACCCAAGCAGTAGGTATTTCGCCATCACGCGTCGTTTGGAGGAAGAAGCTCCAGATCGCGAATTAGAAGCTGTATCATCTTCATTAAACCAAACTAAATTCAACGGTTCGTAGTACCGTTGATGGTCTGTGGTAGTACCGATCAAAATGTATCAAATAGGTATTACATTATGTAACTTAACAAAAATTACGGTTTTTTAAATTAAAAACGTAAGTTTCATAAAAGACATAAATTACATAAAAAACCGGCTTCTTGTAAGTTACGCGTAATATAACCGTTTTTTATGAAACTTACAAATCGTTATTTTACAATCCACATCACTACTAGAAACCAATTTCGAAAAAAAATTCAAAGGGCTGTAACGTTTGAACTAGTAGCCCAATCTTGGAACTATTTAAAATTATGGATTCTACAGGCCACATTCTATAAGAAAATTTTTTTTCCTGGATCGATCTGAGACAATTTTTTTTCGGGCCTCAAAAAAAAGCAGTGTATAACCTTTCTTTTTTACCAAAAATCGACTACACCAAAATTTCTCGGGAAAACACTTTTTCTTATTAATTTTGGTGCGTAGAATCCAAAACAATTCGTACTTTTTCGATCAGACTTCTCAATCAAAGTTATAGACTAGAAACCAATTTCGAAAGAAAATTCAAAGGGCTGTAACTTTTGAACTAGTAGCCCAATCTTGGAACTGTTTGAAATTATGGATTCTACAGGCCCCATTCTATAAGAAAATTTTTTTCCCGGGTCGATCTGAGACAATTTTTTTTTCGGGGCTCAAAAAAAGGCAGTGTATAACCTTCCTTTTTTACCAAAAATCGATTACACCAAAATTTCTCGGGAAAACACTTTTTCTTATTAATTTGGGTGCGTAGAATCCAAATCAATTCGTACTTTTTCGATCAGACTTCTCAATCAAAAGTTATAGACCAGAAACCAATTTCGAAAAAAAACCAGGTGTCAAATTCTTGACAGAATAGCTTCCTAGCTGAAACCAAAAATTGCCAACATATGTTTTTTTACGCATGCATTTTGTTTGCTTTTATTAGAGGGACCTACCATCCAAATTTGGTTAAAATTGCTCCATAAATAAGAAAGTTGGATGTTGCACATGCGCGACACTATTTTTTGCGCATGCATTTTGTTAGCTTTTATTAAAAGGACCTACCATCTAAATTTCGTTAAAATTGTTCCATAAATAAGAAAGTTGCATTTCTGCGCATACGCAACACGATTTTTGCGCATGCATTTTGTTTGCTTTTATTAGAGGGACCTACCATCCAATTTTCGTTAAAATTGCTCCATAAATAAGAAAGTTGGATGTTGCACATGCGCAACTCGATTTTTTTGCGCATGCATTTCGTTTTCTTTTATTAGGAGGACCTACCATCCAAATTTCGTTTTAATTGTTCCATAAATAAGAAAATTGCATTTCTGCGCATGCGCAACACGATTTTTGCGCATGCATTTTGTTTTCTTTTATTAGGAGGACCTACCATCCAAATTTCGTTTTAATTGTTCCATAAATAAGAAAATTGCCTTTCTGCGCATGCGCAACACGACTTTTGCACATGAATTTTGTTTGCTTTTATTAAAGGGACTTACCATAGAAATTTCGTTTAAATTGCTTCAGAAACAAGATCGTTGCGTTTTGCACATATGCAACACAATTTTTCGACTTTGACAATTTTTTTCTCCGTTTTTTGATAATATAACCCGGCCCAATTTTTTGTAGGTTGTACCCAGGAAAATAAGGTCTTCCAAATAATAGAATAAAAATTGTAGGTTGCTATTTGAAAAAAAAAGTTCGATGCCGTTACGGCGCTCCAAAATTTTTTTTCAAAAATCCGGCCCGTTATTTTTCTGTTCGGTATGCCTAAACATATATACAAAATTTCAACAAAATCCGTCGAGCCGTTTTCTCAGAAAATTGCCAACAAACGTACGTACGTACATACAGACGGAAAAAAATTTTATTCATTAAAAGTTGCTTAAAATGGTCTAAAACGTCGACATTTGATGAAATTTTGAAATGTTCAAAAAACGGCTATCGCAATAGCTACCTAGCACATGCTAGGAAGCTAATTAAAAGGGCTGTAACTTTTGAACTAGTAGCCCAATCTTGGAACTGTTGGAAATTATGGATTGTTCAGGCCACATTCTATAAGAAAATTTTTTTCCGGATCGATTTGGGACAATTTTTTTTTCGGGGCTCAAAAAAAGGCAGTGTATAACCTTCCCTTTTCACCAAAAATCGACTACACCAAAATTTCTCGGGAAAACACTTTTTCTTATTAATTTGGGTGCGTAGAATCCAAATCAATTCGTACTTTTTTGATCAGACTTACCAATCAAAGGTTATAGACTAGAAACCTTTTCTTCGTGTAGTTCACACGATAAAATTATAATCTTTTATGGTACTACGAGCTTGCAATTAACCATTTTATACACTCTGCCTCCGTAATTGTACTAGAGCTCGCCTGAAATCATGCGCCGTAACCGATCGGAACCTGTCAGGCTGCCTCTCACCAGGAGGTACTCCTGTGCACAGGTCATGATGGTTAACTCAGCTGACGTCAGCTCTTGGTCGGTCACCATATACACCCATGCTCGTTCCCCTTTCTATTAGGAACCCGTCTGTAAACCACACCAACCCCCAGATTTGAGGAACGGGCAATCCGAGTTCATCAACTGCTCCTCGTCCCGGAGCCCCGGCCCTTTGCTTCTTGCGAGGAGGGGATCGGATCTGAGAAGAAATGAATAGCATGTATTAAGAAAGATGGCGAATCTACAGATAAGTAATAAGTGTGTATAGGGTACGAATTCAGGAAGAAAGTTAAACCATGAGGATTTTAGGGATCGCAGTACATGGAGATTCTTTTCTTCTTTTCTTCTGTTCTTCTTTTCTTCTTTACTTCTTTTCTTCTTTTCTTCTTTTCTTCTTTTCTTCTTTTCTTCTTTTCTTCTTTTCTTCTTTTCTTCTTTTCTTCTTTTCTTCTTTTCTTCTTTTCTTCTTTTCTTTTTGTATAAGCGTTGGTAGAGTTAGGGTTGCATATCCTCAATCCCGCCGCATAAACGGCCAACTGGCTCAGGATTAAACAAGAAAATACAATCTTGAGGTCTGTCACAGCGGTAGTTCTGAGCACTTCATCTTCGTTCCTCATTGCACTTACCAAGGTTGAGCGGCGCCCAATTTCTACCTAAACTCTCCCAATATGAAATTTATGGAATGCGAGTGCAGTAAAAAAGAGTAAAGACCAATCCAGGAACCACAAGAAATACTGGTTTATTCAAGGAAGCGGCTAAAATAAAGATTCTCTCCACAATTGGGATAGCTTAACACACAAAGGTACAAAATACTCCCCCAAACACCCAAAATTATATCTTACGTTAATTACGTTTACTATACAATTGAAATTGCATAAATTATACGTCGACACCCAGAAGTGAGCTCAGTTCTCGCACCCAAAACTTCGAAATAATCAGAAGAAAGCTTCCTAAGCCGCAGAGCTCGGTATATAATTAGTAATTGACTAATGCCTGAAGGGCCTCGCTCTACTCGTAATCTGCTTGTATAACAGGTACGGTTCTTAATCGGCCAACCTCTCCAGAGGGCGGTGGACTCCAAAAACGTTCACTCGATTATAACGTATAATGGCCGCCCGTTATCAGCAGGTGGGAAATATGTCACCAAAGCTCAAGTTGAATCAAATTTGAGTTTGGGCTAAAATTAAAAAGTAAAAAGTCGAGCCGAAACTTGAACCTTAAAGGAAATCAATGGTTATTCCTCTCTTCGTAGATACCTTAAAACGTACAGAGAGATAATATTGTAGACAAAGCAGCAATGTTATTGTCGATGGAAAAATTGTCGTATGACAGATGACATCCGAAGGATAAGACAGAAAAACGCAATTATATCCTCACTACGGAGTTAAAGGTCAATCCGTTCACTACTTATTGCAGAATCCCCAATTGAAAACATTCAATTTCCAGATGAGATGGAGAAAGATGGATGATGGCAATTGAAATTCCATGCATTCTCAACTAAGGCCTCAGCTGTTGGTTTTGATGTTACTGCCCACAAAAAAAAGAGGAAAGTGGTCAATCAAAATCACCCGGTAAAATTGCGTGGTCAAAATTTCAACAACAGATGGAGCCATCTATTTAAAAGAGACGAGGATATTTCCGGTAAATATACCGTGAACACATAGAAATAAATCGTTACATTTCTTCTTTTCTCCCTGCGCACCGAATTCTCTTTGAGAGCGAATCCTCTAAAAACCGTTTTTATTGATCTCCACGTCTTTGAAGGGATCTTTTCTGGACCTACATTCTCTTTGGAGCAAATTAGTATCGAGCCGGTATTTCGGTCTCACGAATTTCTCTAGGAACTAACTCTTCTTCGGTAAAAAAAAAGTCGAAATCTTCCGAGGGGAATTTTACGGTAGTAAGTTTAGATAGCCAAACTCGACGTGAATTGGGTACATTGGAATTCATTCATATGGGGCGAATTTTCTTAATTTTTTTTTTAAGGAGATCTTTTATTCTTTTTTAGTGCAGCTCCTTGGGGAGCTTGTATCCCTTCTATGCGAATTTTCCTTACGGGAGCCGAGATCTTGAGACGAATTTTCAGCAGTAAGCAATTTATCTTAGCGAATGCTTCCTTAACAGCAATCCTATGAAGTTGAACTTTTATATTCTGTTTGAGAGACGAACCTTCTTTGGGGACATGGGGACGCATCCTCTAGGAGCCGGTATCTTGGTGGAGTCCTCCGAAGGGAAGTATCTTTGGGGCAAATCTTCCAGAGGCGAACACCCTGGGGGAAATTCTCAGTGGTATATAATTTATCGTGGCGGGTGTTTTCTTGGTTTCCATCTTTTGAATGTGACCTTTTCCATTTTCCAATCTTCCTGAGGGAAACATTTCGGGGACGATATTCCAGAGGCAAATTCTTCTAGGAAGCCAATTGTCTTGGCGAATGTTTTCAGAGTTTCTATCCTTCGGAGTCGAGCTCTACTTCTCCAAATCCAATTCTTCAGTGAATCATTCTCTGGTGATTACTATTTTGGAGCGGATCTTGCGGAGAGACCGGCAAAAAACCGAAACGAAACACGTGACAGACTTTGAAGAACTTGAAATCTGGGGTTTATTAAAATCATTGGGTTTTCCAGAGATCGTGTCTTAAGGGGGTAAGGAATCGTGAAGCGCTGTTCGGATCTGTCTGTCTCTATTGTTTTCTGATAATAATAATAATACTCTTGTCGACATAATTTTTACCATAACTAACAATAATGTTAATCAGCTGTTTTGTTTACTGTAAATTCAGTGTAAGAGCACCATTGCAGGCTCCTCGGTATTACGCACTGAAAAATGCGACTTTTAACAGAACTATTATATTATCCGAATAGCGCAAACGGCTGACAAAATAGAGCAAAATAAACAAACTCTATAATCAACGTAACTACCGCTGCAAACGTAGCCATCATTAGCGAACTACAACTCTTCATATGCAAATCGGCAACTTCGAAGTTCCTCTGGTCAAGGTTCAAGCTTTGAAAGGCAATATTAAGCGAATTTTCCCTTACGTTCCCCCAATTAGTCGTGTAAATCGGAAGCGAACTAAGAAACTCGGGGTGAAGTTGGAAACACGGCTTATAGTGTAACACTCCATTAGTAAATAATTAGGGGCGGTCACAGCGTATGGATTGAGTTACGGTATAAAGTCAAATAATAACTTACCGTAGGGATTATTATTCCCCTTAAATTATGCGATTAGAAACAATTCCGACCCCCCTAAAAGTTACTCGATATTTATTTTCGCAAGGAATTAGGGTTTCCTGCTTAAACTTTTGCTTTAGATTCGCCTTAGGACAAACTCCTTGTTTGTGTATTTTCGTGGTTGGAATTGTGTACAAACACCCCAAAGTATTTTCAACAGTTTCAGTACGGCGATGCATCTCAAGTTACCTTTCAGGGCCGCAACGCGCGCGCAGCGCTCACCCTGGTCGATTATGAGGGCGATTTTCGAAATTTATTGTTTAATAGAAAGGAGTATATAATCCGGAAAATGGCGCCTTTTCGACAGATGTTAAAATTTGATATCGCCACGTTCGCTTAGCTTCGTACTAACATTTGTACTAAAATGTTCGACATATTGAAATAAATTTTTCATTGCAGCTAAAAGCGCTTTCGCAGGAAAAGGGGAAATTGCCGAAAATATCCGCAAATGTGCTTCGTTAAGCAATGAGATTATTACATTCTTTTACGCACATATCGAAATCCATTTCTGTCGCTCAACATGCGAATTTGTTATTTATGCGTTTGCTCCAAAGGAAAATTCGGTTGCAGGAACATTTCCTCTCGAAGCGTAATTCACCCCCAAACAAAATTCGAATTGCAGGAGTACTGGCCCAAAAAAAGAACACTCCCCTAAAGAATCCGTCCCCGAAGAAGTCCTCGCAGGAATACTGACTCGCCGGGGAATGGATCCAAAAGAAATTGAAAAGCTCGACCTCCATGGATAAAGGTTAAGAAAAGCATTTGCAAAGATAAATTATTTACCCCCTAAAATTCGGCTCCACAAGATTCGCTCAAAAATATTCCGCCAAGATTCTTCCTCAAAGAACATTTACTTAGGAAGGAAATTGCTGCAAAAATGAATGTAACTTGAAAAAAATCTTCCTTTTTTCGTTTGTGAGTTGTAACAGAGCGCATTTCCTTTGAAAAACAGCTGAGGGCTTAGTGAAAACTACAGCACACTTAGAATGCAGGGGTTGTACATTTCGTAATACACCGAACATTTTTATTTCGTTGAGTGATTATGTTTAAATAATGTATAAACAACCCCCAAACTGCTCTTGAATAATAAATTTCTGTATGGTTTAAGATTGCCAAATATTTCAAGTCATTAAAACTATAACCTACAGCATACTTAGAATGCAGGGGTTGTAACTTTCGTAATACACCGAACATTTTTATTTCGTTGAGTGATTATGTTTAAATAATGTATAAACAACACCCAAACTGCCCTAGAGTAATAAATTTCTGTATGGTTTAAGATTGCCAAATATTTTAAGTAATTAAAACTATAACTTACAGGAAAACTCATGGAATTTTAATTGCCGCCATCCATATTTTATTATTCTTTGGCAATTGGTTTAATTTAATTGGGGGATTCGGCAGTATTGGACCTTTAACTCCGATATAGAAAGGATATAATTGTGTTTTTGCTTCTTCCTCGTAAATACTTAAACTACCATAATCATGTACAGGGTGTAAATCGAAAAGTGGAACATAGGCGTTTAACATGGGAAATTAATTTTTCTTTGCGCAAATGTTTCCTAATTATTTTACGCAAAAATACTTCAAATAAAAGTTATAGAGATACAAATTCTGCATCTAAATCATGTGAAACGATTATTCTACCTCTTCTTGTATGCGAAAAAATTAATTATAAAGATTCTGTTTTCACGAGTTTTTAGTCTAAGTATCCATGGACTATGTTCTTCTTTTATCATAGTCCTGGAGAGGTTGGTCGATTTCAATATCGTGCCTGTCATAGAAGCTTACTACGTGTAAACCGAGGCCTTTCAGGCATTAGTCAATTAATTACATACCGAGTTCTGTGGCTTGGGAAGTATTTTTTTGTTTGCAGGTTGTGAATCCGAGAATTGAACTTGGGGTGGCCATCTAATTTAAGTTAAGGTAACCTTTGCGTTTCTTATGTTTTACTTGTATTTGGCCTAACGTTCCGTTGAATGTACTCTGCTTTCAGTAACTGACTGAATGCGCCCTTAGTGGGTTTTGCATTATTGGTACAATTTAGTTTGCAGAAATGACCACTTTTACGTTTGTAGTGGGAATGACAGGTTCATCTTTGCGAAAAATGATATATTGAATTGGAAAATCCAGAGTCATCACGCTACCGTTCTTTAAATTAATTATCTAAACGTCGCAACGCGAATAAGCTTTGGCTAGCCTTAATCTAGGTAAGAATATTGCCATACTGCTTCGAGTTGTCGAAGTTTGCGTCTGCCGTTTAAGAAAACAGAAATGTGGTAAAATTATTTAAATGTAAACGTGCCTTTGTTGTTAATGACTCCACATTGATTACATTTTACATAACTGTATGCCTTAGTTGTATTGTTGCATGTATTTACTGTAACGGGTGTTCCGCTTGTGGACCTACTGTTCCTGTGTGTTACTCGATAAAGATTTATTGCATTAATCGGTTCTATTACAAAGCGTAGCTTTGTTCTCTCGAAACGAGGTATTACAGGAACCGTTGTTCTGGTACCTTAGTGTTATAATATTGATATCACTTAGACACGGAATTGGGTACTTTAATTGAAATTAAATAATTATATATTAGCTAATGCTGATTACTCAGACAAGAAGCCAGAACCCCCTAGTGCCGGAGATTTGCAAACTCGTATGGCCCTTCATTTTTATTTTATTTTCAGTTTCATTTTGGCCGGATTTTTTGCCTGTCTAGCGCACACTCTGTACGGGTTTGCATTCGCACTGGAGTGTTTCACTGGTGGACCTACTCTTTCCTGGTCAATCCCGTTTCCTATCCCTCAATAATCGCTACAACGTGCAAATTTGTGTCCGGAATATCAATTTCTTTGTGGAAATTTGTTTTATTTAATCTAGTAATCAATTTAATCGAACATTCTTGGTTGGAGTTTTGGTAAACTGGGAGATTTTAATTGTAAAGACAACTTATTAAGATTTGAGTGCGACGTCTTACAATTTTCAACATTTGTGTATGACACTATCCTATTTTGCCATTTATTAGTGACAATAAACCAGCATTTTTTAGATATGTATATCGAAAGAAATCAAATCATTGTTTATTTTTCCTTTGGAGTATCGATGTCCAAATATTTATTTCACCTTACCATCCCAGTCTATTCGGTTAAGAACGTCCAAAAATTAAACGTCCCAAAATCTGTAACTGGTCTTAAAATTCAAATTAAAGGCGCTTCTTTTGAGACCATTTAAGCTTAATCGGATGTTTTGCTGCAACTCATTAAATTGGCTACTGCTAATTACACTTAATTTGCCGCATAATATTTCTAGGTTTATAATGCTTAATTAACACCTATTGTCTCTTGGAATTTCTCAGGTCGGCAAAAGTATCCCGAATTTCTGAGTAGAGTTTGCCCGAGGACCACCCCAACGATTGGTTATCAGTTGGCGGCGTCCCTGCATAAATTAGATAAGCAACAGCCGGCTCTGTATCCGAAAACTTGCAATTAACATAAAGTTTAATTAATGTAATGAGCTTATGAACGCCCATTCAGCGTTTAGAGTATAATTAACATTCACGAATTAAACGAGTTACAGTAAAGGAGCGCCAATCGAAGAGAATTTGCTGTCAAATTATTCGCGCTTTATTAACGAAGTGATTTCCATATGTCCGGGAATTTTAGCACGAAAAGGATCCGAGTAATTATTCAAAAATCGAATTGATTTGTTGCGATTTCGTATTAAATTGGGTTCTCTCGGTTGCATCTCCACAAAAATAGGATTTTTTTATAAGGTAAACACTTGATTTTGTAAAAATCTTTTCCCTGTTTTACTGACCGTAAGCAAGTAAATTTTTGTACTTAATTTTTCCATTTGGAAAACTTGAACTAAGACAACCCTCATAAATATTTTTTGTTGTATACCAATGTGACAAATTCATCCCTTTGGCCGCGCTCGCAATTTTACCCCCTAACGCTCGAAAATCGCCGAGATCAATAGGCGCATCGTAATTAAACGTATTAAATCACAATTAAATTGACTATTCATAGCCTCGATGTTTGTACAGTAATCTCGTCCAGCATTATTCAATAGTTTATAAGTCCTATTAGTTGATGGTATTGTTATGTGTGTTATTGTTGGTCGCTGTGTGTAACAGTAATTTCAATAGTATGAATCGGTCGGTGACGCTCCTATAGGAATGTCGGTTTCCGATTTAATATCATGTAAACGACACATTTCGAGCGAGAACATATTAAGTAGGACATACATACCTAACCGAAACTCTGACGATACCTTTTGTTCACGTGAATTGTGGTCAGCCACGTGAGTACGTTATTTATAGCATGTTCCATTATTTCGCGTTAATGCCAAAGCAAATGTTAAGCCGGGAACACGAGCTCATACATTTTCACTACCAGACAGGACAATAAGGTATATTTAGTGATTTTCCGTTGTTATTAGGGGTGTTTGAAAAGTTTTTCAGTAAGACGCTTCGTAAATACCTTTCGTGACCTGGAACTGCCACAAAACCTACGTATCAACAGAAACACTTCATCTTCTATTTACTAAACTTTCCCTCTCTTTTTTCTTTTAATCGAAGGTCAGAATGAACACAATTTAAATGTAAAGATTGAGTTTATTATTTTGTAATTGTGTCATCTTCGGCCATTGCGATAAGAGTGTTGTCGCTGCGGAGGCTAACTAGTTTCAAGATAAGCACGTATTTAATTTATTCGTGAACGCAGTTGTAAGTGGAAGGGGAATTTATTTTAAAAAGAAGGAACGAACATTAATCGTTGTTTAGTTTGTTTCTTTGGCGATTGACAGTTATTTGAGCGTTCATTGGAAATACAGTCGGTCTTTATAATCGTAAAGTTCTTGTAAAGGAAGGAAGTCAGTTGATTGCTACAAGTATTGATTTAAGTTGTCGTAATAACAGTCATCTTTAGGTAGAATTAGAGAAGTAAAGTTTCCGAAGAAGTATTGTTTCTCAATACTCGTTACTTCCACCACCAAAGAGCCAAATGTTACATCAGTAATTACAACGAATCCAGTGTCTTCTAAATCGAGGATCAAGTGCTGTAATTAAAATAGGGTTAACTAGCTTTAAGATAAGCATGTATTTAATTTATTAGTAAACGCAGTTGTAAGTGGCAGAGAATTTATTTTAAAGAGAAGAGACGAACGTTAATCATGGTTTTGTTTATTTCTTTGGCGATTGGCAATTATTTGAGCGTTTCATTGGAAATACAGTCGGTCTTTACAATCGTAAAGTTCTTGTAAAGGAAGGAAGTTAGTTGAGTGCTCCAAGTATTGATTTAAGTTGTCGTAATAACAGTCGATCTTTAGGTCGAATTAGAAAAGTGAAGTTTGCGAAGAAGTATTGTTTCTCAATACTCGTTACTTCCACCGTCTAAGAGCCAAATGTTACTTCAGTAATTACAACGAATCCAGTGTTTTCTAAATCGAGAGTCAAATGCCGTAATTAAAATAAGGGAGCATTATTAAGGCTAACTAGTTTTAAGATAAGCACGTATTTAATTTATTCGTAAACGCAGTTGTAAGTGGAAGGGAATTTATTTTAAAAAGAAGAGACGAACGTTAATCATGGTTTTGTTTATTTCTTTGGCGATTGGCAATTATTTGAGCGTATCATTGGAAATACAGTCAGTCTTTATAATCGTAAAGTTCTTGTAAAGGAAGGAAGTCAGTTGAGTGCTACAAGTATTGATTTAAGTTGTCGTAATAACAGTCGATCTTTAGGTCGAATTAGAAAAGTGAAGTTTCCGAAGAAGTATTGTTTCTCAATACTCGTTACTACCACCATCAAAGAGCCAAATGTTACATCAGTAATTACAACGAATCCAGTGTCTTCTAAATCGAGAGTCAAATGCCGTAATTAAAATAGGGAAGCATTATTAATGCTAACTAGTTTTAAGATAAGCACGTGTTTAATTTATTCGTGAATGCAGTTGTAAGTGGAAGGGAATTTATTTTAAAAAGAAGAGGCGAACGTTAATCATTGTTTTGTTTGTTTCTTAGACGATTGGCAGTTATTCGAGCGTTTCATTGGAAATACAGTCAGTCTTTATAATCGTAAAGTTCTTGTAAAGGAAGAAAGTTAGTTGAGTGCTACAAGTATTGATTTAAGTTGTCGTAATAACAGTCGATTTTTAGGTCGAATTAGAGAAGTGAAGTTTCCGCAGAAGCATTGTTGTTCAATGCTCGTTACTTCCACCATCAAAGAGCCAAATGTTGCATCAGTAGTTACAACGAATCCAGTGTCTTCTAATTCGAGAGGGACCCGGGGACATGCCTCCTACGAAAATTCTAGGTTTACAGGGGACGCGTAAGAGGTTTAGGTGAAGTAGAAGAGTCACTTTATTATAAAAGGGACCTCTCGTACGACTGAGAAGGGCTGTACCTATCACGGAGCCGACTGACTGGATAGAGTACTGTCGAAATGGTGGACTCCCTCGTGCGGTTGGCACGAACTCATGGGGCGAACACCTCCTGGAGTACAAACAAACAACTCATTGGACTGTTTTAAATCAGGGAGCAGCCTCCCTCGTCGGTCGTACAGCGCGGAGGTTGAAGGTTATGGATCTGACGTTGGGCTCCTTTTCAATTTCCCACATTAACACGAGTTGGAGGGTGTCTGGTGAGCCGTCTCTTTCGGATCACATGCACATTCTTTTCAAACTAAACCTGGCATCCTATTTCGGGCCTACAGGTTTCGGAATCCCCAATCCACTGACTGGGATTGCTATGTGGAGAAACAGAGAGCGCGTTTGTATGGGCCACCTTTGCTCTCTCGAAAAGCGGCTACTCCGAATTAGGTTTTCCTACAGTTTTCCTAATTCGTAAGGTAAATACCGGAATAGTATATCTGCCTCTAAAACGCATTATGCGTGTCACTCTGTAAGCCTGATGAGGGACAATAAATAAATAAATAAATAAATAAATAAATAAATAAATAAATAAATAAATAAATAAATAAATAAATAAATAAATAAATAAATAAATAATAAATAAATAAATAAATAAATAAATAAATAAATAAATAAATAAATAAATAAATAAATAAATAAATAAATAAATAAATAAATAAATAAATAAATAATATACAAATATACGTCTACCGCGGGTATCTTGATTGATTTATTTTTACCATTGTTTCTGAATTTCTTTTGTCAAATACACTCGGCTTCCCCAAGGTACAAGATACTTATGATTTACTGGGTTCATAAACAAACGTGACATCTTATTTACTTTTACATACTACTATGGTCTTCGCGGCATGCGAACTTCTTACCACTAAAATTAGATGCCAGCCTGTTAATTGCTGATTGCGATAATCGCCAGTGCACTTACTTCCATAAGACGACATCGGTCGACCTTCAGTTTCTTGCGAAACATTGACTGAAAAGAACTCCCCAATTTTAAAATTCCTTTCCGGAAAAATGCGTTATCACGAACCACTTCCACTTTCTCTTTAAAAGCCGCACAATTTTAGTAAACCGAACCTTTTTTATCACGCTCTGCTGCTTTGCCACATTGAGTTGGCCTACGTTTCGAAGAGCAGTTTTTGGAAAAAATTCGAATCCCACCAGAAAGCTTTGAGCTTCCATAGAAATTTTTTAAAAGGAGTAATGGGCCACATTTTCATACATTAATTTTCAATTGATCGGTTTTAATGTGCTAAAAAATGATCAAATTGACATTAGCTAGCAAAACTCTGAGACACCTTGTATATTAACCTTAGATCCTCTAATAATCTCTTCTTTCGTTTTAATGGGATTGATATTAAATATTTTGTAAGTCTCGTTTAACGTACCTTTTTTTTTCAATACACTTCCCTTTCTCCGTGGTAACGTGCCCCTCGTTGGACGCCACAGAAACGTTGTTTTAAGCATACGTGCAGGTGCGAACTTACTAGTTGTGTTCCATATGTCAGCAAGTTTCTTTGATGTTATAATGATTACAGTGGGTAAAATAAAAGGCTCAAACTAGAAGATTAAAAGCTCGGCAGCGAAGAACGTATTAAAATGTTGAGACGTGTTGCGAAAGTGCTAACAAACTATTCAGTTAATATACGCCTTGATTCATGCTTAAGCTTTCACTGTCTTTACCATGTCCTGATCTTTTTCAGTACTTCCCTTACTGCTCTCGAGGGACGATGTTGTTTTTGTTAGAGCTTCAAGAGCTTCTACTTCGATAAAGTTCACCGGCAACGGCTTCGGTTTTTTCATCCCTTTACTCAAGCATCTTACGACCCACTTCGGCAAAAGAAAATCTGACATAACAGCATTATCCGTTATCAAAAGAGAGGACAAAAAGGAATTTCTTTTTGTCAGGTGTCACAATAACGTGAATTGTTGCACTTGACATTTCCACCTCTACGAGCCACGTTCTATTGATTTTGAAACAATACAAATTAGACTTCGGGTCCTTGCGGCAGACTGATGTCGTTATCATTTCCACTTAGCTCGTCGTAATAATTGAATGCACCTGCATTGCGGAAATTCCACGCTACGAATGTGCGTAATGCAGTTTTCATCGACTCGCGTGCGGAAAGTTTTACGATTTTCCCGATCCGCCATCCGTTTTTTTTATGCGGTACAAATTTGTAATATCGAGCTTTAAGCGCCGATCTTTTATTCGTCGTAAATGTTTTTTGTTAAGCCTCCCCCCGTCATTCTACCAAAAAGCAAAGGGATCCGCATTCCATTTCGCCTCGTCATCGCGATGTAACTTTAAACATGAATGAACAAATTTTCATTGTTTTATCTGCAACAATGATACAAAGTGAGAGACGGGAAAGAACATTTTCATTTATTATGTAGCTTCTCCTACGTTGACGCCTCTACCCACTTTCAGAATTTTTTCATCCACCTAATTCACCTAAATTGATTAGCTACAAGGTTCATTTCGTATTCTAAGGTAAAGACACGATTTATTTAAATGGTTAGTTATACAACATTTATTATCAATTTTTACTTGAACTCCCACTACGAAAATCTAAATTTAAAAAGATTGTTTTATAACAGTAGTTTAGTAATATTATTTTTCTACTCATATTAAATAATAGATAGAATACTGATGCGTTTTTAATTGAGAAAGTTATCTATTATTCAATATGTTTTCATTATTCAACTGTTGTCAGCCAATCGTAGTCCGAGTTTGTCATTACTCTTCAGCTCACATTGTAGGGTTGCCTTGGAAACATGTGTGTAGCAAAAATCAAGATCTCGGATCGTGATAAAATCAGTTGTCAAACATTAATGTCAATCAAACAAATTACGAGAAATCAGTTTTGTGAAAATTACGTGAAAATGGACAGTAGTGCAATCATGATGAGCAGTGACGACGATATAATTCTAACTTCTCCGGATTTTACGTACATTGCTAATTTTGTCAATTGTTTGATGACATAATAAAACCATTATGCATAATGTTATTATTACTGTAATTATTGAATACAAGTAGAAAAAGTATAGTATTTAACTCGTAAGAAAGGCATTATTCACTCAGATAAATTACGCCACTCGTCTTCGACTCGTGGCGCAAATCTTATCTTCGTGAATAATTGCCAACTTTCTCACTCGTTGAATAATATACTATTATAGTGATGTGGATTGTAAAATAACGATTTGTAAGTTACATAAAAAACGGTTATATTACGCGAAACTTACAAGAGGCCGGTTATTTTATGTAATTTATGTCTTTTATGAAACTTACGTAACTTTACGTTTTTAATTTAAAAACCGTAATTTTCTAAGTTACAAATGTAAATGTATGTCTGCGAGGACGACGAGTAACGTAGTTTTAAGAAAATATATTTTGAGTTATCATCAAGTATGTAAGAGTGTGTCAAGTAATAAGTTGTCAATTTTTGTGATATAATAAAAACGCTAGAAAAAGAAAGTTCCTTTAAATACCATAAAAGACTACCGATTATTAAGGTTTTGGTTAGGGATCATTACAGAAGTTATAGGGCTGAAAACACGTTAGTTTTAAAATAGAAATTCAAGGCAGTTACACATTGGTCTGATACCTCTGCCACAATATTAAATAAACATTTGGTGCCGAAACCCGGGAATTAACGATTTTAGCCATAAGACCTCAAGATTCATCGAGAACCAGACCTTTTGGAAAGTCACTAGTCAAGATGGCCGACAAAAGGAAAGTTATTGCGCCTAACAAGCTAACGTATGATGCGTTAGGCGTACAATCAACAGCAGTGCCAAGTTCACCATTCGTGTATCGCGAAAACCCCGTTGTTGTACAACCGGAAGTAGCGTCAGGATCGGTGAAAGCAGCAGATCAGCTGACACGAACGGCAAATTATTGTCCAAGTCACATGTCTGAGATGTCAGCGAATGGCAGATTCCGTAAGTTAGAAAACGGATATAAATCCAAGCTGCTGAATTTGGAATCCAAATACACTGGTTTGCTGCAAAGCCTGGAAGATTCCATTGCTGACCTCAAACTAAGTCTATCACGAGCCGATGTTGACGACGTCAAAATAATCGAATACGAGATTGCTCGTAAGAAGTTGGAACTTTCACGTGTACGTAAAGAATACGAACGTGAATGCGACCTCGCTAGAAAGATGTATGAACTCCAGAGAGAAGATATTCAAATCGATGTGGACGAAGAGCAAGAATCCCAGAATGCGGTATCTGTTCATGGGGCCGGTGAAAATATTGTTGAGGACTTGCAAAAGGAGGAAGACAATTACGTTACTGAATGGGTGCAAAATGTTAAACAAACCTACCTCAAATCCACTCGGAGAAATTTTAAATAAAGCCAATGGTGGAGTACGGCAACAAAGGGCGAGATTTACCAACGAATTCAGTTCTAACGGTAATCCTATTAACGACCTAACAGCAGCACTGAAAGACGTGTTGATGGAAGTGAAAGGAGAACGTGAATGGAAGCCCAAGGAGTTACCTTACTTCGATGGAGCCGCAGTTGACTGGCCAATTTTCATTGGTGAGTTTGAACGGACAACTCCAAACGGCAAGGTTAATACTTCACAAAATGCCATACGATTACGTAAGGCTCTCCGTGGATCAGCTCGTGAATCTGTTGCAGCCTTACTCAACGAACCCAACAATGTGACCAAGATTCTTGTACAACTTGAACGGGAATTTGGAAGATCAGAATTGGTAATCAAATCATTAATTCGAGCGGCTGAAGACTGTAAGTCTCCCGATAGCAGGCCCGAAACGATGATTAAATTCGCTACCACAGTGCTACATTTCGTGGAAACCGTCAAGAGCCTAAGGGAAGAAGGTTACCTGCAAGATCGCATTTTACTTGAAAAGCTGATTGGAAAACTACCATTTTCCTATGCAAAGGAGTGGGCGAAATACCTGATGTACAGTAATCAACCCAAGAACCTGCAGACATTTGGAAACTGGTTGGAAATGCAGAAAGGGCTACTGGTTGGAATATGCGATCCAGTATTGCAGAGCTTACACCAGAAAGAAAAGGTCAAAAGGGGGCCGACTGTCGCCGAAAAGAAATCATCTGCTACACCCGTCGAAGTTAAAATTAACGAGTTGGACAACTCCAAAGACTGTGTGTATTGTGGAAAGTCGAATCATACAATTGTTAAATGCTTCAAGTTTAAAAATGAGCATTTAAACGATCGTGTAAGGTTTGTGCGACAAAAGAACCTCTGCTTTCGTTGTCTGGACGGTGATCACAATAAGAAAAACTGTTCTTCAAGACACGTTTGTGACTACGATGGAAAGTGCAAAGGTCAGCACCACCAACTTCTTCATGGAGCAGATACGCAAAGTAGGAGAAAGGAAAGGTGTAAACCAGCGGAGGTTGTAGATGAGGCAGAAGCAAGTAACTCCAGTGCAGTGAAATCAGATGTGTCAAAGCCATTGTCAATAGTACGTGTGAAAGTTACCGGTCCGAAAGGAACTAAACGAGTATATGCCTTACTTGACAGCGGATCCGACACTACAATGATTGAGAGCAGCCTTGCCAATTCCCTGGGAATCACTGGTAAAGTCGTCAGTCATGAATGCAGAGGAATTTTTGGAAAAATAACGAAGGAGAAAACTGAAAAAGTCTCTTTTGAAATCTGTGGAAACTTTAAAGCAGCCCGCAAATACAAACTCACAGATGTTCTTTGTGTAACGAAAATTGGCTTGAGCTCGCACACACAAGATGCAGCGAAAGTCAAAGAGAAGTTCCCTTTCCTACAACGAGCCAAGCTGGAAAGTTTTAAAGGTGTGAGCCCACAGATCCTAATTGGAGAAGATAATCCAAGTGTTACAGCGCATCGGGAGATACTTGAAGAAAGTATGGACAAGCCGTTGGCGAAACGAACATTATTGGGATGGGTACTCGCAGGAAAAACTGACACGAATAGAAATGTAAGGTCGTCTGTAAACCTGATGCAGCTTAGTGAAAATGAGAAATTGGATGATTTAATCAAACTGAGTTTCTCGCTAGACTCATTCGGGGTATATAATGATACAGTGGCCGGCTCTGTGGAAGATCGTCGCGCGGTGAAAATGCTAGAGGATACCGTGAAGAAAGTTGACGGAAAGTGGGAGTGCGGGCTGCTCTGGAAAAGTGACAGTGTCAGTTTGCCTGAATCCCGACACGAAGCTTTTTCACGCCTGCTTGCTAATGAACGCCGCATGAAACGTGACCCGGAGTTTTGCAAGATGTATCACGCTAAGCTGCAGGAATACGTCGACAAAAAGTACATAACTGAACTGACAACAGACGAAGCAGACAAAGTTACGGAAAAGACTTATTTCATTCCGCATTTTGGAGTTTTCAATGTCAACAAGCCCGGTAAATTAAGACTCGTTTTTGACGCAGCCGCCAAGAATCACGGTAATAGTCTGAACGATTTTCTTCTTGACGGGCCAAACCTGATACGACCGTTGCCATCAGTACTTATGAATTTTCGTCGGCATAATTACGTAATCAATGGAGATATCGAGGACATGTTCCATCGAGTGAGTATGCGAAAAGAGGACCGAGATGCGCAGCGATTTCTTTGGCGTGACACGATGCAGAACAATGCAGCTGTAACTACGTACAAGATGAATGTACTTATTTTTGGAGCCTGTTCATCCCCTTGTTCCGCAATTTACGTCAAAAATAGAAACGCAGTTGACTTCGTACAGCAGTATCCGGAAGCAGTAAGAACAATACACGAAGATATGTACTGCGATGATCTTCTTGGGGGACAACAAACAATTAAGGACTGCATAGAGTTGCGACTACAACTGTCCGAAATCAACGCTGCTGGCAACTTCCGTTTGTGCAAATGGCTATCAAACAATGAGCAAATCATGGAGTCAATTCCAGAATGCGATCGGGCTGCCAGTGTGAAAATGTTCACGGAGAAATCTACAATGCCAATTGAGAGGATCCTAGGGCTTTGGTGGGACGCAGAGAAGGATGTGTTTACTTTCTCCGGTAATTTTAAGAAAGTAGCACCAGAAATTCTAGCCGGTGAACGACCCACAAAGCGGCAGATGTGTAGTTTGCTTATGTCGGTTTTTGACCCACTCGGTTTTGTAGCAAACTTCAAAATACGTGGACTAATACTGCTGCAACGGACGTGGAAATCTGGCATCGATTGGGACGAGCATCTGCCGGACGGAATTTACGATGACTGGAAATCCTGGGTAGACAATTTACAAGCGGTGGTAAAAGTAACAGTCCCACGTTTGTACGTTTACAACATTCATCAAGCTACAGACGTACAGCTCCATACTTTAGTTGACGCTAGTGAAGACGCATGCTCAGCGATCTGTTTCTTACGTGTTGTGATCGGTGAAGGTATCAGCGTGTCTTTCCTTATTGCTAAAACGAAAGTGGCACCGCTGAAAAAGCTCACTATCCCGAGATTAGAGTTGACTGCAGCTGTCATGGGAGCTACACTGGCAGACGTAATTGGAGAAGAACTTCGAGTGAAGATAAACAAGAAAACGTTCTGGAGCGACTCAAAGACTGTGTTGTTGTGGATCCGAAACGAGAGCCTACGCTACAAGGAATTCGTAGCAAATCGCGTCAACCGGATTCACATGCTCACCAACGTGAAAGATTGGAATTGGATTCCCACCGCACTTAACGTTGCCGACGAGGGAACCAGAATGAAGAAAGAAATTGAACTTTCTTCCGACTCTGACTGGCTGACAGGACCGCTATTTTTACAACGACCAGAGGAGTACTGGCCAAAGGAAAGAACTGGAAGCTTAGAGGTCGACGAAGAAAGTATAGAAATAAAGAAAAGTTACACGTATGCTGCTGCTTCGTCCTGGGAGTCAACATCATGTGTGGATGTTACTCGGTTTTCCTCTTACAACCGATTGATTCGCGCGCAATGTGGAATCCTAAATGCCGCCAAACACTGGAAATTGAAGGCTAAGAAACAAACAATAAAAAAATCTCCGTGGCAGCTGAAAGAAAATGCTAAGGTACCAGTTGTTAAGAAGACAGAAACAGTTTGTGAGTACATTCGCCGAATAAAAGTATTTCTCCAAAGGAATCTCAGCACTAACGTGAGAAGAGACATTTGGGATCAAGCAGAAAATTTGTTAGCTGGCGTTTCCCAACATGAAAGTTTTCCGGACGAGATAACTGAGCTAGAGAAAGGAACATTAAAACGATCAAGTAAACTATGGCCGTTGTCTCCGGTAATTGAGAATGGACTTGTGAAACTTAACGGTAGAATTGGACATGCCGATGTCGAAAGTACTGTGAAGAAGCCCATAATACTTTCACCGAGTCATCGCTTCACAGAGCTACTCATCCAAGACGAGCACGAGCAGAATGCGCATCAAGGCCTCACGACTGTTCTGAACAACTTGAGACGGAAATTCTGGATTATCCATGGAACAAGTGCAGTTCGTCGCGTGATAACCAAATGCATTAAATGCAAATTCGCCAAGGTAAAACCGCTGCAGCCGAAGATGGGCGATTTGCCGTACTATCGACTAGCTGCCGGCAATCCTCCGTTTACTTACACGGGAACGGATCTCTTCGGACCGTTGGAAGTTGTCGTCGGACGTCACAGAGAAAAGAGATGGGTTATGGTGCTGACTTGTATGGTCACGAGGGCTATACATCTGGAAGTGGTGTATGCTTTGTCAACCGACGAAACAATCATGGCGTTGTCGCGGTTCATTGACCAGCGTGGAAGACCGAAACATATATTTAGTGACTGTGGCACTAACTTCACCGGTGCTGCTAAGGTGCTACGGGAGAGCAGGGGCAGTTTGGACTGGAAAACAATCGTAGACAACCCGAAGTTTCGAGAAATGAAGTGGAGCTTTTCTCCGCCGTATTCACCACACTTCGGAGGTGCATGGGAGATCATGGTGCAGCAGACCAAGCGAATTTTGAAGGCTACGCTGAACGACAAGCATCCCAAGGATCAGATATTGCTGACGGTTTTGAAGGGAGCGGAGAACATAATCAATTCTCGCCCATTAACTCCGATGTCCGATGACCCGGCTGACCCGGATTGCTTAACCGCTAATCACTTTCTACGTGGATTTGCAGACGTTGGAATGTCGATACCGACGTGTAGCAAGGAGATTGACGAATGGTACAGAGAGTCCTGGAAGAAGGCACAGTTTATGTTGGAGACATTCTGGCGAAAGTGGAAAGCTGAAGCGTTGCCGAAACTACTCAGGAGGGAAAAGTGGTTGGCAGATGCGGAGCCCATTAAAATTGGAGAAGTCGTGTTGCTCCTTGACGAACACGCTCCACGAAACACTTGGAAGAAAGGAATTGTGACCAAACTTTATCCAGGCAAGGATGGTGTTATCCGGATCGTGGAAATTACTTACAGCGATGGACGAAACCGTAAGTCATTCAAGCGCGGAGTTGATAAAGTCGTTCCTCTCGGATTTCAAGCAGAAAATCAGGAAGACTGTCCTGATTTTGGGGGCCGGAATGTCTGCGAGGACGACGAGTAACGTAGTTTTAAGAAAATATATTTTGAGTTATCAAGTATGTGAGTGTGTCAAATAATAAGTTGTCAATTTTTGTGATATAATAAAAACGCTAGATAAAGAAAGTTCCTTTAAATACCATAAAAGACTACCGATTATTAAGGGTTTGGTTAGGGATCATTACAGAAGTTATAGGGCTGAAAACACGTTAGTTTTAAAATAGAAATTCAGGGCAGTTACACATTGGTCTGATACCTCTGCCACAATATTAAAAAAC